>NC_044925.1:2289588-2311575 GCF_003576645.1 Ipomoea triloba | reverse complement strand
AAATTAGAACCCCCCCCCCCCCCTCTCCCAATAAGAATGGCTTGAAGAGTTGGCAATGCCTTCTTCTTTCTCTCTTAGCTCCCTCTCTACACTGCTCTCTGCATTTTTTCTCTCTAAAACTCCCATACGCATCACCTCTCTCTCTCTCTCTCTGTATATCTGTCCCTCTCTTGTCAGCTAAGCTGCCTCAATCCTCAACTAATCTCCACTTCCATAGCCTCCAAATTCCTTCATTTATTACACTCCTTTTTGTCAATACTGTGTTTATGCGTCTTTATTCATCGCATTGCGTTGGCAGTAGGTGCGTAGAAATCTAGGGGGTGAAGACTGGAGAGATGCCGCTGGTGAGAGTTGGCGTGAGGAATGAGTTCTCGCTGGGGGCGACGGAGCTGTACAGGGAGGCCGACAAGGAGGATCCGAAGGCGGTGCTCGACGGCGTCGCCGTCTCTGGACTCGTCGGCATCTTGCGCCAGCTCGGCGATCTTGCTGAGTATGTTGTTTCCGCGCTTCAATTCTCAGCTCACTTGCTCACTGTTTTTTTCAATTTTGTTTGAATTTTATGGAATTGGAGAGTTTAGTGATTTCGGTACTGGAATTAAGTAAACATTTCAAGTGAGTATTTTATTTGGCACTGTAATGTGAAAGCTACATTGGAAGTTTGGGACTGTTTAGATGAATTGGGAATTTTACTCCGGATTTAGATTCGTTTAATTGAGTGTTATAAATGTGAGTAATTTGTTATGGAAGAGGTGTAGGTAGTACTGAAAGTGATTTACTGCAATATTAAGAAAAATGAGATTTAGGATGTACTCTGCAGTAGGTAAAGAATTGCACGAACTGGAAAATTTGCAAACCTAGGTGCTTTTTCTCTTCTTGTACTTCCAAGTTGGATTCTCAATTCTCATGTCTCTTTTCCCTCTTTTCTCCCCCTATTCTTTCTAGTCAGTTTCTCTACCTTACCAAGTAATTGCAAAACCTAGTCAAGTATAGTTCTTTGGAAGTTTTTGCTTTTTCATTTCTCTTCCCCTCTTTTTATTCCTTCCAGGGTGTATAGAATTTGTAAATGACACCTAGGTTTTAGATTGGTTTGTAATCTTGATTGCATGTGGTAAGAGCAATTTGCTCCAAAAACCTGTGTGATTTAACTAGCAAACAGGTTTTATTCCCTGCACTTTCTTTTTGAGATGTATTGATGCAAATTCTTTGGCTTTTTCTTTATTCATTTATATACATTTTCGGTTGGGGTGGGGATGGGGGTTTGGGAAGGCTTGTACTGTGAATTTGAACTGCTATACACTTGTCAAATAGGAGGACTATATGCCATGGTGTTGCTAAAAGAGAGAGTGAAAAAATTGTGCATAAACTGTACAAAGAGGGAAAAGAATAGAATGAATTTAATTATTCCTGCTGCAATGGGATTAATATTTGTCCTCTACTTTGAGACAGAGTATTGAACTGGGTTAGAGATGCATCTAACAACTTCTTTTTGTTAAAATCATTTTATCTTTGTTGTGAATGAGTTGAGTATATTGCTTGTAAAGTCTTCATGATAGATTCTAAAAGTAGATTTCATGGACCTTCTCAACGTGTAGATTTGCAGCAGAGGTCTTTCATGGTTTGCAGGAGCAAGTTACAATTACATCCTCTAGAAGCCATAAGCTGATGGCTCGTGTGCAACGTATTGAAACTGCACTTCCTTCACTTGAGAAATCAATACTAGCGCAACAAAGTCACTTGCATTTTGCTTACACAACTGGTAGGACTCATTGCTCAACTATTTTGTTCCTAAGACTCCTTGATGACTTGATCATCCAAATTACCAACAGACTAAACAGATTTAAACGAAACCTAATTGAATTCTTCCCTTTCAATGTTTTTGTTACAGTTTTCACTCATCACTATGTACCCAAAAAAATAACTTGTTACTCTTACTGTTAGTTGCAAACTCTATAGGGCTAAATATACTTCTAACTGATTTACACATCTTTAATAGTTTCTGGAGTCATTTCCAAATTCATCCCCCATCTTGCTTGCAAGCTCATTATTTCAGTTCAATAAACTTTTCCTACAGTTCTGGTAGGATGCATTTTTCTCCTATTCCAACTATTGTGATCCATCCCACCACCACCCTATTGAACAATCTGGGAAAGAATGATCATGAGGCTCTAAGCTTTCATGTTTTTTAATCTTGAAATCCTGAATTTCGTTGCACTTATCCTGATTGCATTTTTTACCCTTGAAAATTGAAGCAACACATTATTTTCCTGGGTTTTCAAACTCCTTACAGAATGCAGTTGGTTTGCAGGTTCCAATTGGCATACTCGTATTCATTGTGAAGAAAACCATTTTATATACAGTGACTTGCCCAGGTTCATTATGGATTCCTATGAAGAATGCCATGGGCCCCCACGCTTGCACCTGCTAGATAAGTATGGGAATTTTGAAATTTATAAGATATAGTTTCACTTCTTTTTGTGCTTGATGGATATTTAGCACAACTATTTATTATGCTTTGTCTTTCAGATTTGATGCTGGTGGTCCTGGATCTTGCTTAAAAAGGTACTCTGATCCAACTTTCTTTAAGAGAGCATCTGCTGGTTCTGATGAAGCATATCTTGAGAAAGTCCTAAAAGATAAGAAAGGTCGAAAAATTAAGGTATGTATTCAGATATTCCCTACTAAGTTTTAACGGCTTAATGATTTTTACTTGTTAATGTATCATGCCTCAAAAATATTTCTGACTTACTAAAATTTTTTTTAGGAACAGTGGGGTATATGAACAATTTAATCCTATATCTATAATATGAAAAAATTATAGAAAGAACGGATAAAAGCAAATAAATATACAGTAAATTAAGCTATCCCAATAAGGTAAGCCTTAAAAACTAGTTATCCAAGTGTGTATGCAACCTGTAAGGAAGTACCCATTACATTTGTTTAATGATATCCCCATACTTCATAAATAGTGCATATAATAAATGATAGATATCTGATTGTGTATACAAACTTTAAAGAAATACCTTTTTCTCTAGTTTAATGCCACTCTACACTTTGAGTTTATGACATGTAGTAAACTTGGTTTTTGATTCTTGTGATGTTTATGAAATTGTGCTCTAAATGAGTTATGACATTGACCAGAAAAAGAGATCGTGGCAAAAGAACAGAGAAGTATCACGTGGTGCATCATCATTATCCAATTATAGTAGCAGGTATGTCCATTGTCTTACGTGACTTCAACAAATTTCTTTTAGGAGTTTTGAGGGGTTTTTCTTTTATTGTTGTTGCTGTTGTCATTTTCTTTTTCTTTCTTTCTTATTTTTGGGAAGCTTTTGTTGCTGAGGGAGAAAGAAATATTGATGTTTCCTTCTTAAATTTGCAGAATGGAATCACGGAAGTTTGATGGACAAACTTCCCCTTCCCAGAGAATATCAACTAATGGTGAAGCCATGTTAAAGTCTGACCTTAAGGAGCTGTCACATTCTTTTGATTCTATATATGGATCTGCATGTGCAGAAGGTGTTTCCTGCCCAAGTTCTTTGATGCACCCTGATGAAGACAAAGCTAAGGAGATGTCATCTCTGTTAAAGAGTCACCATGATGATTCCTTAGACTACTGCTCTTTTGATGAGAAAAGTGGTGATAATAGTGTCAGTATTAGTTTATCACAAGAGCAAAGTGACCATTTATCATCTCATGCCACATGGAATAAGCAGGGACAACCTGAAGAGGATGATTCTAGACAGTCATTCTCTAATTCATTACAGATGTACTCCAATGGTTCCCTTGATTCTGCTCATCCTGATGAAAAATGTGATGTATATGGTGATATTAGTAATGGCTATTCAGAGGAACACAATAGTGCCACATGGAATGGAAAGACACAACCTGAAGAGGATGAGTCTAGACTGTCATTCTCTGCTCCATTACATTCCAATGGTTCCCTTGATTATGATATTCCTGATAAAAACAATGGTGATGCATGTGTTGATATTGGGAATGGCTTATCAGAGGACCACAGTGCCTACATTTTATATTCTGTTACTCGGGATGATAATGCAAGACCTTTTGAGCTGGCATCCAAAGAATCCTTATTTTCCCCATCACAGATGAATCAGGACAATGGTATTGATTTTGCTTCCCCAGATGAAAAGATTTGGGTTGTATCTGATGAAAGTGGAAGTGATTTCTCTCAGAACCAAACATGTCCCAGTCCATCTTTCAGTACATTGCATAGAAAGATGGACACATTGGAAACTACCCCTCAGAAGTATGATGATGTTGAGAATGTAGAAACACATTCTGCAAATGTATGTCCAGATGCTAAGATAACAGCTGCTGTTACTCTTGACTCTGTTGAGCAAATAGATATGCAATTGGAGAGGAAGAATCAGAAAGATACTACTGAGTTTGCTTCCCAAGATGATAACATTTTGGTTGCATCTAATGAAACTGGAAGCAATTTCTCTCAGAAACAAACTTGTCCCTATCCATCTTCCAGTACTTTGGATAGAATGATAGACACATTGGAAACTACCCCACAGAAGTATAATGGTGATGAAAATTTAGAAACACATTCTGAAAATGCAGGTGAAGATGCTCAGATAACAGCTGCTGTTACACTTGAAACTGTTGATCAAATAGACTTGCTTTTGGAGAAAATGAATCAGAAAGGTTCTGTTGATTTTGCTTCCCCAGATGAAAAGAGTTGGGTTGTATCTGATGAAATTGGAAGTGATTTCTCTCAGAAACAAACTTGTCCCATTCCGTCTTGCAGTACTTCGGATAGAGAGATGGACATATTGGAAATTATCCATCAGAAGTGTAATGACAATGAAAATTTAGAAACACATTCTGCAAATGTAGGTACAGATGCTCAGATAACAGCAGCTGTTACTCGTGGCACTGTAGGGCAAATAGTTTGGCTGTTGGAAAATAAAAGAATGCAAATGTCAAACTATGATGATGCCCCATTTGATGACATTGACAGTGAAACTGACAATTTTGTGGATGCACTTAACACCATTGAGTCTGAATCTGAAAGTGATTTAGATTGTCAAACAAAAAAACAGTTGGATCTAGACTCTGTTTTGAAGACCAAGGTAGTAGAGGATGCTATCCCTGAAGTCATAGCTAAGTATGCTAACAGCCCCTTGCCTAATTTGACATCTGAAGCTGGTGAAATTCCTGCTGGAAAAGATATTTTTGGGGATTACTCTAGTGCAGTGCCCAGTGATCATGATTCTGCAGCTTGCTTTACCTTGGACAAGGTAACATGTGAAGATACTTTCCACTTGAACACCTCAGAATGTAATGCCCACTTAGAGTCTCCACAGGTATCTAAAGGAACTGTAGAACCGGTTCTTGCACATGGTAATTTAAATGAAAATGGTGATGTTCTTGATTCGACAGATGTAGAATCAGTTAGTAAGTTGTCATCCTCAGTCTCTAGGGAGAATGGTGCAGGAGTGATCAATAAGGTCACATGCCCTGAGCCTCCAAAACCTCCCCCTGAACCTTCTGGTGTCCCGTCAGTAAAGTTTTGGACAAATGGTGGCTTGCTAGGACTTCAGCCCTCAAAACCTCCGGACAGTGTATTAAAAGCTGTTAGTCAAGTTTCTACAACCACTCAAGATGATACAATTGGCACTCCAAGACAAAATACTGATCCTGTGGATGAAAAGCATGCCAGAACATGTGTGACAGAGAATGGCCGCAAAAATAGGGAAGAGAGTCAACACTCTATGAGGTACCATGATAATCAAGATGGTGGTGTCTTTGTTACGAAAACATCCTCAAGATATTCATCAGTTGATTTAGATGCCAGAGTAGAGAAATCAAATCACTCATGTCATCAAAACAGCATAAACAGTCCCCCAGATAGTCATTTTAATGAATCTGATACAGTGCCATCCGGAACTGTGCTACCAGTTGCTCCTGATTCCCTACGTACTAGCACAGGCCAAGAGAATGTTAATAATTCATCTAGGATACTTTCACTTGGAAATAGATTGCTTGTAAATGGTTTTCAGCGGAAATTATCACTTGGTTGGGAGAACAACTCCAATTCTGCCAGCTCCATGACTTCTGGGCTTTCAGAACAGAAGAATCACTGTGAAAATGTTACAGCTAGAACATTCTCTCAGAAGACCACTGATCTTTATGGAACTGGCTCTCCAATTATGTCACCCTCTTGGTCACCACCCCTTGGGCATATGAAAATATCTTTCCAGCCTGTAGATGGCTTTGAGACTCATAAGTTGAAACTCAGATTTCCTGATAGGGGCACAAGGCAAGAAAGTGGAAGTGATATGTTTCCATCCTTCCAGCTGGTACCTGATGCCGATATTCCCTTGCATGACATGAGTTCAGACTCCGATAATGACACATTTTGCAGATCATCTCCCTACGCATCGGATGATTGTCTCAGTCATCAGTCAGAATCAAACTCTGAGCAGTGGGAATCTGGTGAATCTTCCAGTACAAAGGACCATGAAGTATATGATGCTTTACGGAGAATCTCATTAACAGAGTCTACTTCAACATCATTTGATAATAGGCTAACCACCCAGGAGGAACTATATGATAGTGTTGGAGGTCAAATACCATTTTCCGAACATGGCTTTGAACGATCACCATCTGCTTATTTTTATGACCTCCCTATTCTGGATACACTTAGACCTCCAGTCAAGCAAGAATCAGGAAATTGTTCCACCTCAACATCTCTTCTAGAACGACATTCCCCAAAGGAACCTACGCCACCACCTCCATCCGTCCCACCACAGAGATGGCAGCCTATGAGATCACTTTCTGATACGACAGATGGTAGGGAAGGTTCTTTACCTAAAGGCCTTAATTACACAGTTGATACGAAACTTCAGGCAGCTACATTCTTGCATCAACCTAAGCCTGCCCCGCTTAATCAGGATCAAGTTATTGAGCCTGCATTTGGATTGAAAAGCAAGGTTGTTTTACAACGCTTAATTGCCTTGCATTACTACAACTAGAATAGTACATAGATGTATTGGATAAGAATCATATCTGTGTTTTATATATGCAGAGATTGGACTTGCAACAGATTGATGTGCAAAGAGTAGCCTCCCTGCCTGCAAATGGAAAGGAAATGGAAGAGAAGGAAGACTTCCTACACCAGATCAGAACAAAGGTGAGCAGTTATATACTCATATAGTCATACTGTATTTATTTATTTTAACTTAGGATTTTGAAAGTAAACCAGGTTCTGGATTAGTTATAACTTATAATTAGATGTACATAGTTCAAAACTGTGTATGTTGTTGACTTTGAATGCAATTTGAAGCATCACTGATCTTTGTTTGCTACCTATGTTGAGTGGTTTCAGTCATTCAATCTCAGACCAACGGTTACCGCAAAACCAACCCAAGCAACTGGGCTTCCAACAAGTGTGAATGCAATTCTGGAGAAGGCAAACGCAATCCGTCAGGTATCAACTTCTTTCTCACACCCGAGACCCCATTTCCCCCATGGATCTCTCATTAAAGAAAAGCAAATGCCAGAACTCTTCCTTCTTAGGAAATACAACCTTTTTTAAAAGCGAACTCCTTTAATTTTTAATCATTCTCTATCCAGGTTGTTGGAAGTGACGGAGAAGATGATAATTGGAGTGATACTTAAAAATCTTCTTCCGGCATGATCCTTTCAATTCTCCACAGAGCCTCCGTGTAGCTTTAGCGTCGAGAGTTAGGTGAGCCTATGTAATACACATGGGAATAACCAGTTCTTTGTAATTATATTTGTAGGATTGTTTGTTTTTATGCTGCTGAGGTTATTTCATCTTCATCCTTGTAGTCCAATGTTGTAAACATATGAGTTCAGTTCAAGTGTGCCGACCTCTGGCTGATCTATGTAAACTTTTGAACCTCCAGAGTCGAGGCTGCACTTTAGTCCGTTCATTTATATTGCAAAGCAATTCCTTTCCTTTACATTTAATAATATATGCTTTTTTCTTGAGTCTTATATGTGGTCTTGGGACCATTCCTTTTCAAGTTTTTACCTACACACTATAGTATATTCTCTTAAATTACACGTTCTTAGTCTTCTTTCAAATTTAACCCCTATAATCCAATTGTTATACCATAGATCATGATTCATATTGTATTGTGACCTTTGATACAAAAATTTTGTACCTTCAGTTTACACATTCTGTACTTATAATTAACAGTTATTGTACATGTAAACAAATAACTTGATAATTGCAGAAACATAATATAATACCCCCAAGTACAGAAATTGTCAGCTGTATGTACAAAATGTGTCAACTACAGATACAAAATCTAAATGTTATTTTTGGATCAGGGTTTATAATACTTTGCCCTATAATCCTTTAACTTTCAAGTTAATCATTATAGTCTTTCACACATTCAAATTTTTTAAACAGTCTTGGACACTGGTTCTAACTTTGTTCTTACTTAAACTAGTAGAAAGTACAACTAATTAAATTTGAAAGTTGATAAATTCAAAGTTTAGCACTAAACGTGACAGTGACGCTACACTCGGAGAACTTTAGCTGATATTAATTTTTTCTATTCACGAATTTAATTAGTCACATCACTAAAATTTCCAAAATTAGCAAATTTCTAATTTCTCCCATGGATCAGAATAAATTATCTTCGTTCATCACAGTTCCTTAACAAAACAATAAAACAACTTCTGTCTTACATGGTTGTAGATTCTTAGGTGACCTCGATCTGAGTACAGTTGTTGATAATATAATTTAATTACAACCATTTTAGCTATTTCTTTATACCTTACTTATTTATCATTTCTTCCTCCGATCCGATCCGATCCGATTAGATAGATAAACCTTAATTTTGTCGTTTGGTTCTAAGCAAGAATCATGGGGGAAAATGGTTCATTTCTTTATTCAGCAACTGTAATATGGTTGACCTGACTAGGAGACTACTAATATAATTTTTTTTTCTTAAATGATTTCATTATAATAGATTTAATTAAATTGATACTAGTAATTATTATAATGTTTAAATGCATCTCATCGTCAATCATTAAATTTTCACTTTCAAGTTAAAATGGCATTTTCATTAAATTTTCACTTTCAAAACTTTAATACTTTTGAGTTAATTTTACTTTTGACCTCACGAGTTTAATGGCATTTTCATTAACGATGCATGACTTTAAAAATTGTCATTATTTTTTTTTCTTGAGTAATACTATATACCCCTAATTTATTTTCCCTACAGACTTGACATCATTTGATTAGTTTAAATTTATTTTTAATTAGTGGTTAGTTAACATATTCATAATCACCCAATGATTGGGCCTCATCAGGTGCAGAAATATGCGAGGAAAAAATTTAGGAGTGTTATGAAATAAAAAGAAAATGGTGGATGTCCAAGCTATGATTTGAACCTTGGACCTATTGTTTAAAGCTCAAGACTCAATCCATTTTGCTGCTACAACTATTGAAGAATGCTTGGAGAACATTTAGCTGTATATAATGGTTGAAGAGCTAATTCAAGATGCAGACAAAAGCTAGGAGTCGATCCGGTGACCATTGGGGCAGCTAAGCCTTTTCAGGCTTTAACAAATCCAGCAATGCTATGTCAGCCATGAGGTCACCTACAGTATACAATATATTTATTTATTCATTTCCGGGTAATATAAATACCCCATCACTCCCTTGTAAATCATCCATCCCAGAAACATCAATACAAATGCTTCTTCCTCCTTCTCCATTTCAGTGTTCTTCATCTTTAGTTTAAGATTCTCAATTTCTTATTAATATCACAGTTATAATTAATATTTCATAACACGTTATCAGCACGAGTTGCTCTTTAGCCATCTCTTCTATGCACCTCCTAAGCCACCATATTCTCTCACGCACTTTGCTATGTCTATACCGTGATTACCGTCCGTTTGGACGAAGACCTCAGCGCCATAGCTCACCAATCGGATCCATGGCTCTATGCGCGACAAACCAGGCACACGCTTTGTTTTGCCGGGACGGCAAAGTCTATACAGCTCAGTAAACCGTGGCCCAGTCCATCCCCTACGCTACGTACCTTAACTCCACCAGCTGCACCACCTCCGTCAAACTTGCGAGATGAGACCAGAGATGTCACCACCGTCGGCTGCCTACCGCAGTGACAGGCGGTAGGTCGTGGTTCGTCGATCGGCGGATCGACAATACCACCACCTAGCTGCTCCAACTTCGCCAATGACCAAACTCCGGCGAGCTGCCTGCGAACTAACCAGGCCAACGCCAACTCCAAAGCCGGCCAGTATCACCCCGACGCACGCCACCGCCGGCCAGAGGGAATCCAGTGTTCTTCTGTTGCCGTGTTGGAATCTCTGTCTCTGCACGGTGTATGGATGTACTGGAATATGGTTTGCTGGTTTCCTCCTCTCTCTACTATTACATATTACTCCGTATATATTAAGGTTAAAAGAATTGCAGCCGAGGACATATCAAGCATGAGGACAATAAATTACAATGCTCAAGAAAACATGTAGTCTTAAAATCTGATAAAGTTTCATAGCAAATGGCCAAATGGGTTTTTAAAATTATAATGGGTTGATGGTGGCCACGTGAATTGAAGCTAAGTATTGTTATTATTATTATTATTAAATGTGGAGGAATAATTGGAAAGACAAATAGTAAAAGAAGAATAATAATAATAAATGGGGAATTCTTGAGCCTTGTGAGAATTTGTCCTATGTGTATGTCTTCATGTGCAATGCTATGGTCTTGTTTCGAGTAAAGACAAATACAAAAGAGGAGAGTTTTTGACCGTGTTTTTAGGGAAAAAGAAGAAGGAATTCAGTGTAGGATTGAACACGCCGATCTTTGGGTTTATATGGGAAATCTTGACCATACTCCGATCTGATTTGCTTTTTCTAATTTTAAATATGATAAAATATTATTCATGCCGTCATGCCATTTATATTCATATGATAGTAGTTATCTAATCATATAAGGAATTGGTAATATTTCCTAAAACTATCATTATGGCATAATGAGAATATGACCCTTGCATCTAATTGATGATTAAATTTTGAGAGCATTTGAAATATGAAATATTGTGACAAGCATTTTATATGGTAAATGCTATGAATATTATGGGACAATTAATTTTGTGTCACAACTTGCTCTCTTATGCTATGGCCATGCGAATCATCATGAAATAAAATTTGGCATAATAAATATTGTGCTAACGACCATAAAGTTTATCCCATATGTTATAAATGAAAGGTATTTTGATATGTTTATCAAAATCATGGGATAAAATTGTATAATGATGCTTGTTTGGCATATGCTATCTCCAAAATTAAATACCATATGGAGAAAATTGGATGTGATCCATGATAAATCATGTGATGTCTAACCTTGAAGGGTATATGCTTCAAAGAAGCAAATGAATACATCATCACTCTTGATTGGATCAAGAAAGTAATGAGAAAAACGTATGTGTGCAACCACACATACAATGATTAAAAGTGCAAAGTGTTTCTGACATTGAAAAGAATGAGGAATTTGTTACTACAATGTTTAGTAGTACGAAATGATTGAAAGCTCTGAATGAGCCAATATATTATTGCCTGGAGGAACAAATTTATTAAAAATTATTGTATTGCGTTGTTCCCTCCAAAGTCTCATAGAAATTTATTGAATTTGAATGTTTGTAATGACGAATGTCATGTTGAGACTATAAAATAAAAGAATTGATAAATTCCTCTGAATTATAAAGGCAATATCAGGGAAGAAATGTGTATTGGAAAATTCTCTGTCTTTCCTCATGTTTATATTGCACTATAATGAATGCCATTGAAGCCAATCTTATTGTAAACTAAAAGTTTACTGATTTAAATGATTTTAAGATTTGGCAAGGCTAATTATATCATCCTGAATATGTGATGATAATTATGAAAATGATTTCTCATAAATTGAGAAAATAGATTAGCCTGGCATCCTATTATAAAAGTGAAGTGACTTTCACTTTAATTGCTTTAATTTTGATTAATTCTATTTTGGCACTTTATGAAATCATATATGCCTTACTTCTTATTTCACTTTGGTTTGCTAAATTATTGCTTTTAAATTATGTATTTGCTTTATCTATTATATATATATATATATATATATATATATATATATATATATATATATATATATTATATGATTGCATATACGCTTGAGTATATAAGATGTTGCGATTTAAAGACCCAAATTATTATAACATGAGCAATTGGGTCACTTTGCGCTAAATATTGAAATGTCAGATTTGAAGTAATATTATTGGACATCGTATATATGTCAAACAGTAGTCTCCCATATAAAGCATGTTTAAATAGAAATTATATATTGGGGAGATAAAGATTGATATACTACTGTTTTAATCAAAATCTGACATACTGCATAAAATGAATACTCCCCTTTACATCTAGTACGTGGTAAAAATTGTACATTTCCCAAATCTGTGTTTTATTAATATGCAGTCTATTTTATTATCACATCATTGCGTATCTCTACGGGCTATTAAATAAAGCTAGGTATACATGTTGATTATAAATATCCATGTATTGTATAAAAACCTAGAGCCCATGATAAAAGATCATTTGATACGCTGACTGCATGAAGATCATTTTCACGGCATTAGGGGGAGATTTGTGCCTAAATAATTTTTGAAAATTTGAATGTCGAGAAAATTTCATAAAATGAAAAGATCTTCAAAAATCCACATACTAGATTGACTGAACTCAATGTTCAGTAGATTATTTATTCCTGCCAAATATATATCTATTGATATTTCTATCAATGATGTCTAAAAGAGACATTCGTCAAAGGACGAAATACCCAGTGGTGCACCAAATAATTAATACTGGGATGCGACACGACTAGATTTGAATATTGATGGGAAATGTTTATCATCTGGTTGATTTTGAAATTGCCATAATTATTATGGATATGGGAGAAAATTATGAAAATGTTGTCGACAACTCAATTGCCTTTATAATTGCTCAATCTGGCCAGAATTAGGCATAAGAAATGCCTTGATTAATTGATAAATAAAATGAGCAATTAAGGAAGGCAAATAGCTCAGCTCGCTATTCTCTATATTATGTGTACACACCGTTTAATAGGTGTTGGTACAAAAGAGAATAATGATGTGATAAAAGGCAAGGCTTGGAGCTCATGGGTTTACACAGATACCCATAATTGATATACTCTTCCATATTCTCGTTATAAATGGATGGCAATAAGTTTCGCTGATTATATCATTGGCAGTGAATAATATGCAGTTAATGAATATCATGACCGCATAAGATGGGTCATTGGATAATATATGATGAATGTCATGACCGCATAAATATGGGTCATTGGACAGTATATTTGGAAATCCATAATGGATTTTAAGGTCTATATATATGACGTGAAACAGACTGAGTATTTTTCCCTTCTGAAGAAGGAATATAAATATATTATGTGACATTATGTACTCTTTAAAGAGTTGCAAATGGAGTTATTATCCTCGTGAAGAAGGAATAATATGTGCCATTGTGTGTCCAATAAAGAGTTACTAATGAACATTTCAGTCAATATTGATGCGGTAAAAGAGTTACTAATGAACATTTCAGTCAATATTGATGCGGTATCAACATCAATGAAATATATAAAGAGCTTAATGATGTTAGCTCATGTATAAAAACGGGGATTTTGAAATGAAAAGCTTGTATGTGAAAGCTTAAAACGGGGATTTTGAAATGAAAAGCTTGTATGTGAAAGCTTAATATTATCTCGACTTGAAAGATCGAGTATTTCTGAAAGCTTAATATTATCTCGACTTGAAAGATCGAGTATTTCTTTGAAAAGAAATTTATACACCAGTTAACCCATAAATGATTCTGGTTGGCTACTTAGACAAACCAATATATAATGGGTTACTTGGGTATTGGCTATTATTATTAGATCCCATGATGCCAAGTCCCAAAAACTGGTTGTACTATAATTTACACCATTGTTCTATAAGTGGACAATAAGAATAATGTTATGGGTATATTATGAAAATTGACTAGACATGATAATGTCAGTATTATACCCACGTGAGCTCTAAAAAGAGTCACGCAATTATTATGAAATATATTTTCTCCATTGATAGTTGAACATGATTGTTCACAAAATCCCTCTATATTTTGAAGTTTAAAATAAGGGATTTGAAGAATGTTATCTTCAGGGGGAGCATAATGAATCACGAATATTATGCTCTGAAGTTTATGTTGGGGATATGGTTGTACTATTTTTCTCTTAGCTAAGTTTTTTTCCACTGGGTTTTCTTAGCGTAAGGTTTTTAATGAGGCAACCAGTGTAATACATAATTAAACATACCATGTACTCTTTTTCCCTCGGCTAGGTTTTTCCCACAGGGTTTTTCTAGCGAGGTTTTTAATGAGGCATGAGTATAATAAGATGATGGCCAATGGAGAACATTATTAATTAGTATGGCATCATCTAAAAAGTCTTCAGAAACAAGGAGGAGCACACGAACTTGATCTTCAATAATGTCTTTATCAGGGGGAGCATATATTGTACTCTTTTTCCCTTATTCAAAGTTTTTATTCCCATCGGGTTTTTCTTTGGCAAGGTTTTTAACGAGGCAATATAGTGTTCATTCTTTGGACATCCAAGGGGGAGTGTTATGAAATAAAAAGAAAATGGTGGATGTCCAAGCTATGATTTGAACCTTGGACCTATTGTTTAAAGCTCAAGACTCAATCCATTTTGCTGCTACAACTATTGAAGAATGCTTGGAGAACATTTAGCTGTATATAATGGTTGAAGAGCTAATTCAAGATGCAGACAAAAGCTAGGAGCTACAGGATTCGATCCGGTGACCATTGGGGCAGCTAAGCCTTTTCAGGCTTTAACAAATCCAACAATGCTATGTCAGCCATGAGGTCACCTACAGTATACAATATATTTATTTATTCATTTCCGGGTAATATAAATACCCCATCACTCCCTTGTAAATCATCCATCCCAGAAACATCAATACAAATGCTTCTTCCTCCTTCTCCATTTCAGTGTTCTTCATCTTTAGTTTAAGATTCTCAATTTCTTATTAATATCACAGTTATAATTAATATTTCATAACAAGGAGGGATTAAAAAATTATGCCAAAAAAAACAACAGTAATACTAAGATATTTAGCAAAAAAAAAATAAAATTATTAGTTTATATAATTTCTTCTTCTTCTTCTTCTTCTGGGCCAGAAGTGTTTGCATGTAT
The DNA here is from genome assembly GCF_003576645.1 of Ipomoea triloba. Classification (NCBI taxonomy): domain Eukaryota; kingdom Viridiplantae; phylum Streptophyta; class Magnoliopsida; order Solanales; family Convolvulaceae; genus Ipomoea; species Ipomoea triloba. The sequence continues at coordinate 2,296,298 of NC_044925.1, read as the reverse complement.
ACATACTACCATATTGCAAGTTAATTGCGGTTTGCTGCCAACATTTTGCACCCTTATTTCGATTTTCCTACAAATAAAGATAATGTTCCACTTTTCACAACAAGCGCCCATGGCCTAATGGATAAGGCGCTTGACTTCTAATCAAGCGATTGTGGGTTCGAGTCCCACTGGGCGTGCAAATCGGTTTTTTGACGTTCCGCCCCCCTCTCCAGCCCAATACAGTGCGCCTCAAAAATCAAAATAGACCACGTCCGTAATATTGGCGTGTGACAAATTACTTTTTTAATAAAATTAGTAGAGATGTTGATGGAGGGCAAATTAGATCTCAATATACAAAATTACATTACTTAATATTCACAATTTTTAAATTCTATATTCACAATTTTTTTTATATAGATTTAAAAATTGTGTTATATTATTGAATATAGAGTTATGAAATTGTGAACATAGAACTTTGTAATTGTGAATATATAGTTCTAAAGGTGTGAACATAAAGTTCTAAAATTGTGAACATGTACCTTTGAACAGAAATATTTTGTCTTGTGTTGTGAAATTTGTACCTTTGAACAGAAATCATGTACCTAAATCAAATTTGAAAAATAAGTAAATATATAACATGCGTATGTTTTTTGTGCTGTAAAATTTTGTACCTTACGAATGTGAATTATGTACCTTGTCGTTTCGAATCAGGGTCACTTTGAAAAACTCTCTATGAATTCAAAAATAATTAACACTTTTNGTGAAAGCTTAATATTATCTCGACTTGAAAGATCGAGTATTTCTTTGAAAAGAAATTTATACACCAGTTAACCCATAAATGATTCTGGTTGGCTACTTAGACAAACCAATATATAATGGGTTACTTGGGTATTGGCTATTATTATTAGATCCCATGATGCCAAGTCCCAAAAACTGGTTGTACTATAATTTACACCATTGTTCTATAAGTGGACAATAAGAATAATGTTATGGGTATATTATGAAAATTGACTAGACATGATAATGTCAGTATTATACCCACGTGAGCTCTAAAAAGAGTCACGCAATTATTATGAAATATATTTTCTCCATTGATAGTTGAACATGATTGTTCACAAAATCCCTCTATATTTTGAAGTTTAAAATAAGGGATTTGAAGAATGTTATCTTCAGGGGGAGCATAATGAATCACGAATATTATGCTCTGAAGTTTATGTTGGGGATATGGTTGTACTATTTTTCTCTTAGCTAAGTTTTTTTCCACTGGGTTTTCTTAGCGTAAGGTTTTTAATGAGGCAACCAGTGTAATACATAATTAAACATACCATGTACTCTTTTTCCCTCGGCTAGGTTTTTCCCACAGGGTTTTTCTAGCGAGGTTTTTAATGAGGCATGAGTATAATAAGATGATGGCCAATGGAGAACATTATTAATTAGTATGGCATCATCTAAAAAGTCTTCAGAAACAAGGAGGAGCACACGAACTTGATCTTCAATAATGTCTTTATCAGGGGGAGCATATATTGTACTCTTTTTCCCTTATTCAAAGTTTTTATTCCCATCGGGTTTTTCTTTGGCAAGGTTTTTAACGAGGCAATATAGTGTTCATTCTTTGGACATCCAAGGGGGAGTGTTATGAAATAAAAAGAAAATGGTGGATGTCCAAGCTATGATTTGAACCTTGGACCTATTGTTTAAAGCTCAAGACTCAATCCATTTTGCTGCTACAACTATTGAAGAATGCTTGGAGAACATTTAGCTGTATATAATGGTTGAAGAGCTAATTCAAGATGCAGACAAAAGCTAGGAGCTACAGGATTCGATCCGGTGACCATTGGGGCAGCTAAGCCTTTTCAGGCTTTAACAAATCCAACAATGCTATGTCAGCCATGAGGTCACCTACAGTATACAATATATTTATTTATTCATTTCCGGGTAATATAAATACCCCATCACTCCCTTGTAAATCATCCATCCCAGAAACATCAATACAAATGCTTCTTCCTCCTTCTCCATTTCAGTGTTCTTCATCTTTAGTTTAAGATTCTCAATTTCTTATTAATATCACAGTTATAATTAATATTTCATAACAAGGAGGGATTAAAAAATTATGCCAAAAAAAACAACAGTAATACTAAGATATTTAGCAAAAAAAAAATAAAATTATTAGTTTATATAATTTCTTCTTCTTCTTCTTCTTCTGGGCCAGAAGTGTTTGCATGTATACATACTACCATATTGCAAGTTAATTGCGGTTTGCTGCCAACATTTTGCACCCTTATTTCGATTTTCCTACAAATAAAGATAATGTTCCACTTTTCACAACAAGCGCCCATGGCCTAATGGATAAGGCGCTTGACTTCTAATCAAGCGATTGTGGGTTCGAGTCCCACTGGGCGTGCAAATCGGTTTTTTGACGTTCCGCCCCCCTCTCCAGCCCAATACAGTGCGCCTCAAAAATCAAAATAGACCACGTCCGTAATATTGGCGTGTGACAAATTACTTTTTTAATAAAATTAGTAGAGATGTTGATGGAGGGCAAATTAGATCTCAATATACAAAATTACATTACTTAATATTCACAATTTTTAAATTCTATATTCACAATTTTTTTTATATAGATTTAAAAATTGTGTTATATTATTGAATATAGAGTTATGAAATTGTGAACATAGAACTTTGTAATTGTGAATATATAGTTCTAAAGGTGTGAACATAAAGTTCTAAAATTGTGAACATGTACCTTTGAACAGAAATATTTTGTCTTGTGTTGTGAAATTTGTACCTTTGAACAGAAATCATGTACCTAAATCAAATTTGAAAAATAAGTAAATATATAACATGCGTATGTTTTTTGTGCTGTAAAATTTTGTACCTTACGAATGTGAATTATGTACCTTGTCGTTTCGAATCAGGGTCACTTTGAAAAACTCTCTATGAATTCAAAAATAATTAACACTTTTTAGTTGATTGTGAAGAAAAATCATGTAAATAAATGTAAACTATTCAATAACATATACGGAGTATCATTCTTCAAATAAATAAAAGTTTATTTATAGTAATTCTTCTATTTTGAATCAATTCAAATACGAAAATAGACCATGATAAAAAGTGAAAAAGATCACATCAAGAAAAGCTATCATTAGAGATTTTAGACAAGAGTGCAATAGTAAGTATTCTTCTCACTAATAGAAGAGTTTGGTCTTAAACAGTCTTTACAAATTTTTGAATACTACTGACTCTATTATAATGCAGTATCTGTTCATAATTACTTTCTCAACCTATTGAAGCACAAGAGTCAATATTGCCTGCACTGAGGTAATAGTCTTTACAAATTTATATAGTGGTATGTTTTATCCTTAGGTTAATTGATTTTTTATTTTTTATTTTTTCATTTGTCTTTATAATATATTATACTTTAGACATTGAAAATGGAGCCCTAACTTTTAAAGAGATTAAAGTCTAATTAAAGTAAGAAGCTTTTCTTGGGAGAGAATTGTTTGATTTGTTTCCCCTTCTATACATACACATAATCATTATAGTATTGTACAAGCTATTTATTTTGCTCCGTATATTATTATAAAATATTTGATCAAATTAAGAAGATAGTATATCTATCTTGTTTTGATGGAGACGAATTGAATGACAAGACAGCGATGATCTGGAGCTCAAGTTGGCCAAAAAAAACACATCATCGGTACATTTGTCTATAAGGTGTAAATAATAATAGTTGAATCGCAAACATGTGTATGATCATTGTATGGTTTCAAGAAAAGCTTAATATAATAATAAAAAATTTACAATAATAAAAAGACACTGTATCTATCACTATAAATAATAAAAAGATAATACTTCGTAACATATACTTTTAAAACAACTATAATTTTATTTACAAAAAGAATATGCTACGCACCCCTACCTTTTTTTTAATTTTTCCGTCCTAATATCATGGTTGAAAAATAGCTAGGTGCTCGGAGGGCGCCTAGTGCTTAGGGCGTTTAGATGGCAATTATTCTTTTTAAAAATTTGTTTAAAATTTTTAAATCTTTTAAAAACTAATAATTATAAACTATTTAATACTTTAATAGTTAATACTAAAATATTAAATATTAACATAAAAAATATTTAGAGTTTGAGCAATTTAGGATTATTTCGCTCAAAATGATGTCGTTTTAAGTTAAGTAACTTTAAAAAAAAATAATAGCTAATCGGCCGACTAGGCAACCTAGTCGGTGCCTAGGAGGCCTAGGCGGTACGGTTAGCGCCTAAGCGGCCTAGGCAATTTAGTCGGTCGCCTAGATCACCGATTATGGTGATACGCTAGGTGGGTGGCTAGCACCTAGCTGCCTAGGTGAGATTTTTGCAAAATTGCCTAATATTCACCTCTTAATGTGACCGTATCTATTCATTGTTTTCTTTTAATACTTAATTATTAAGTAGATTTATTTTTAAACTTGTGTAGAGTCAACCATGAATATAAAGGACTTTATTGTCACATTTGGAAGTAAACTTAGAAAGAAAATAAATAGTATTATTCTTTAAAAAAAATATCACAATATTGTTTTATCTCTATAATAATAGATACCACAATTCTTTAATATTATAGAATTTTTCATATACAATAGTTTATGTGTGTATGACTCACTAGGGTATAGGTGTGTGTATGTCGTTATAATTAGATACAAATTATTAATATACACAAAGTGAATGTGAATCATGCATCTTGAAGACATGATCCTTATCTTTAATCCGTATATAATTATGAAAAAGGCTACAATAATACTTTTGTTTACAATATTCTTTTCCAAAAAGTAATAACAAGATATTTTTATCATATCATAATTTTTCTTTCTTTTTTCAATCTTATCTTTTCCATTATTGAAAATAAATATGAGAGCTAACATGGGTGTATATATATGCGTGGAGTTCATGTGATAACATGCTCTTAGGTAAAAGTAAGGACTAAGGATTAATTTGGTACATTCATTTGGATAGATCAATAGTTGATTGCTGATGAAAGACAAGGAGAAAATGATTGGATCGGTTTTATAAATATTACAAACTTGAAAGTTTGTAATAATTATAAAATTGACCCTATATGTGTGTGCCAGAATTTGCTCAGGTGCGGGCGTGCAATTTAATCTGAGTCGTTGATAAAATCTAGATCAACGGCTCAAATCAATTTAATCTGAATCGTTGATATTTATCATTTTCACCTTAAGCACATACACCACGCACCTTAACCACACAAAAAAAGCACCTTAAAAACAAAAATCACGCACCTAAAGATTTAAAATGGCCGGAGTACCTAAAAATTATAACTGACGCACCTTAAATACAGAAATCACGCACCTTAAGTTTCAATAACTGGTGCACCTTAAGCACACAAATCATGCACCTTAAGAAGAAAAATCATGCACCTTAAGAAGTAAAACAACACATCTAAAGCTTTAAATCGACGCAGCTTAAGTTTCAACTTAAGTTTTCATTGAAGAATTGACACACCTTAACTACGCACCTGAGTTTGACCAATACAGAAATTTACCAAATTGCCTCCACGTTTTTTTTTAAATAATTGTAAATCCTATAAGTTAATTTTGGCAAGATCAATGGCTCTCCTCCCACCGCACAATCGCACCTGAGCACACCATCCGCATTTGAACCATATTATACACACACACATGAGCAATTCAATTATCAACTTAAACGTTTAGTTGAGATTAAACACATGCTTCAATTTGACATGCATTAAAGCCAACCTCATGTCAAAAGTCATAGATTTGAATCTCTTATCCGCGTCACTCGATAAAAAATTATTATGATATGCGGTCTTATCAAAAGTAATCCGCAGCTTAAGCTCGACAAATTTACATTCCTTATATAATTCTGCATACTCTAGTAAAACTTGATTCACATGTTGAGCTCTCTCAAAAAAACACCCTTTTAACAAGAGGACATGCTTTTATTTGACCTATCTTATATATGTGTGTGAAGATGCTTGCAAGTACTTGAATTAGTGATTTTTAATTGGAGGGATGCATTGCTAAGTCTTCAACTTGGGAATGATTGGGGAAAATGCAGAAGAAGCAAAAGAAATAAAGAAATTAATTAAATAAAGGAGAAAAGTATGACTTTTTCTTTTTCTTCTTTCCATTTGATTAATTAAAGCAAGTTAATTTCACATTTATCATCCACAGCAGCAGCCAGCAAGCAACATGATATTTGCCTTTTCCGATCCGAACCATCAAATATTTTAGCTGTGTATGTACTTTTTCTTTTCAAGACCATAATATATTTCAATCTTTTCAACGCATGAATACTCACCAAATATAATTATTAAAATTTCAATGACAATTACGTTGTCAAAATATGCACTCATGAGAAGAAAATTTACAATTTGAGACAACTTCTTAGTTGAGTTTGTGGTCGCACAAGGTCTTTTAATTTGTGGTCTAATATCAAGAGATACACGGCTATGATCTATACATCCATCTGCTAAAATTAAGAATATTACTAGCATAATATAATAGGAAATATATGGTCAAAGACAAATTAGTCCACCTAGAAGCATCCAACCATGACAATTGAAAAAAAAAAAAAAAAAAAAAAAAAAAAAAAAAAAAAAAAAAAAAAAAAAAAAAAAAAAAAAAAAAAAAAAAAAAAAAAAAAAAAAAAAAAAAAAAAAAAAAAAAAAAAAAAAAAAAAAAAAAAAAAAAAAAAAAAAAAAAAAA
>NC_044925.1:2193924-2289542 GCF_003576645.1 Ipomoea triloba | reverse complement strand
AAAAATAAAAAAAAAAAAAAAAAAAAAAAAAAAAAAAAAAAAAAAGGTAAACACTCCTTTAACATTACGCTTTCCAAACATGTTCATTCTCTGACAATATTGATGGAAACAAAAAACTATTTTTAATCATTAATATTAATCTTCAAGCCTAAAAGTCAAAAAAAAAAAAAAAACAAAACTCCACGACAAAAAACCCTAAGGACAGTATAAGACACCACAACTAACACCATAATGAACCACAACTACAACAACGATGAACTGACACTATAACATCGATGCACAAATACTACATCTACAAGCCACAGCCACTATCGCAACACACAAAATTTACGATCGCCGTACTAACACAGAATGCATAACACTACCCCCACAGAATGAACACATTTACTACTAGCAATACACAACTTTTACTCTAAAAGTGCGAAAAAATGTACAACATAGTCCTATGATTTATAACCTCACAGCAGAGGGGATACCTAACTCCCCCCAACCAATGCACAACCCACAATACTATAATGTACCACACCTATGTGAGTTATATTATTGTTATCATCATTATTATTAGTCCTTACTATATTATTGTGTGGTTAGTACAATGTGTGGTTTAGAATAGATTTCTGTAACATTCCTATTGTATAGGAGATAATCAAGTAGTCTTAGAGTTATAGGATTCTCATGTAATTGTATTGTTGATCAATCAAATTATTCAAACTCATCTAGTATCAGCTAGCGTTATGAAAATCTCTCTCTCTTCCCAAACCAAATATTGACCAACTCCACCACCGAGCGTACGGTTGCGGCAAGCACCGTATCAGCTCCGGTAACCACCACCAACTCCCTCTCCTCCGCAGCACCCTAATGCACAACTCAAAAGCCTACGAAGCACCCCCTACTAAAATCACATGTTTATTAACAAAACTAATCAAAAGCATACTCCAACTAGCCCCCCCCCCCCCCCCCCCCCCCNGAGCAGTCACCACCCGTAAATTTCACTGTGGACCGCGCATCAAAACGACGTCATTTTGATTAATGAAAACAAATGGCTGAAACAGCCTCCGTTCCGCATAACTGCAGTTTTCTTTCAACACAACTGCAGTTCCTTTTCAACACAATTATAGTTCCCTTTCAAAACAGCTGCAAATCCTTTTCAATATAACTGAAGTATTAATTCATTCGACATTTTACACTCAAATATGTGAAATTGTTATTCAGTTTCCTTTCAACACAATTACAATATCGTTTCGATATAACTACAGTTTCATTGACCAATATACGCCCCTAAAAATGTGAAACTGTTATTCAGTATCAGTTTAACACAACTGCAATTCCCTTTAAACGCAATTGCAGCTCCTTTTCGATATTACTGCAGTACCCAACTCTGTTTAAAAAAATATATAGAGTAGTTAATAAAAACATTAAATCTTACTCAATGGACAACCCAGATTAGACCACTGATTCTCACCTTGAAGTGACTCTCATATGAACTAGACTACCCCTTTCTCTCTCTCTCTCTCTCTTTCTCTCTCTATCTCTCTCTCTCTCTCTCTCTCTCTCTCTCTCTATATATATATATATATATATATATATATATATTTGGGTGGTTTCAAATGAGATCAACCCATGCCTATAAAAAGTGATGATTAATCTTAGTTGTCCATATTAGGGTTCATCAATGTTTGAGGATTTTAGTAGCCCTTTTTCTCCTTATTTTTCTACAACCATCAACAATTGATCTATCCAAATAGATGAATCAGATTAATTAGTCATCACTTTTTACATGGGACTATAATAAAATCATGTTCTCGCCTGAGCCTCCCCATTTATATATATTTTGGGGCTTAGTTTAGAAAGTTTAGTTATATGAATTAGATATTTTGATACATTATGTTTTAAAAGATTATTTTATGGCTTGATTTTTTAAATAATTTGTGTTCCAACACATCAAAGGCATGCTTGGTTGAATTTTTTTTGTAAGTTAAATATCATAATTAGATATAATTGTCACAAGATACAATTATTTCGCATTAAATTTTAAAATTTTAGATATATTAATCGTTATGTATAATTAGATATATATAATTATTATGATAGACCAAATGTTGGTATTAAATTATAAAATTTTAAATATTGAAATTATCACAAGGCATAAAAAGTAAGGTTTAATTTTTTCACCAATAAACCTGATATATAATGTTAACTAACCTATCCTCATTCAAAGTTCAGCGGGTTTAGTTTAATTTTGAAGTTCCAATTTTTTGAATAAAATGTAACATATACCATATGATCAAACGTCGCCTAAACCTTCTTTAATTGAGATTCAAAAATAACTTAACCCTAATTAAATGTTTAAAAACAAAAAAAAAATATTACATACAATAACAACAATAATAGTAGTAGCTTATTGTAAGGTTCACCCAAACAATAAGCAGCCGGACAAAACCCAGCCATATGTAATTGTATATTTGTTTTTTTTTTATCCTAAAGTTTTGTTCTTTATTTTTTTTATATATATAAAATAAAAGAGACTAAAAAGCAACTCAAAAGAAAAAAGTGCACTTATCTTTCAAACAAAACGATGAAAACGCTTGTTTGTTCACATTTTATAAGCAGTGTGGGAAAAAGTTGGCGTTGGAAACGTAGCTCTACACTCCACTTTTTTCTTGTATTGATCAAAAAGAAAAAAAAATTAAAATAATAAAAATAAAAAGATGACTTTATTAAAGTAAAAAAATCCCCGGGCATATGCAAAAGTGCAAAACACCCCTTAGACAATACTTTGTACTTAGATTAGAAATTTTGCAACTGAAAGCTACCCGACCACAGCACACATTAATTTATTCACTACAATTCAAAGTGATCCATCATCAAAAAGATACACAATAATCAAAGTTTATGCATGATATGATATCTTAACGTAAATTATATCGTGTACCAAGGTCGATCATACGCATTATGCGGACATAGACCTGGTCTGAATTATATACATGTCGTTAGTATATTATGTACATGTAAATAAATTGCATGTACGTACATTGTATGTTAACTAAAAAGTGTACTTATTATGTTAACTGAAGACGCATAATATGTTAATACCATGTACATAATTTAGACATGATCCACAATGTAAATGGTGAACACTAATTCATGATATAACGATTGACCTTTTAACATAATAATTAAAGTATGGTTTTTCATTTTTTTAATATATATTTTTTTTCACTTTTTTAAGATTAAAATTAAAGTTGGAGGTTTACTATGTGTGTTCATTTTTAAGTGTCTTTAGTTTCTTATTTATTTTGGAATTATTCTCATTTATTACTATTATTATTATTATTATTATTATTATTATTATTATTATTATTATTATTATTATTATTTATTTATTTATTTTACCTTGATGTATTTGAGTTGAATTACATGTCACGTTAACTTTAAAATTACACGTCAGATAGTTAAGGGTCAGCTCAATATCTTGTTGTCGGTACACTTTCAATATGTGACATTGATTGTTAATTATACAAATATAAGTAAATATAACTGTATTTCTATTGACTAATGATTATAAATTTTATAGCATAGTAATAACAACTTGATCATGATCATTAGCCGTTTAGCATCATAGTTTAAATCCTTTAAAATAAAAAATAAAAATAAAAATAAAAAGAGAAAAGAATGTAATATAATTATATTACTAAATAAAATAAAGGTGATCAACAAATCCCATATCAAGATGCCATGAAAAGCAAAGACTTTGATGGGGAGACAAAAGTAATAGCATTACCACAAACGAACATCTTCCTTTAAGTATCACATTCACCTTTTTTAGAACATCAAAAATATCTATTATGATTACACCCTCATGCTTCCACTCTTTTATATATATATATATATATATATATATATATATATATATATATATATATATATATATATATATATATATGAATTATTAATAAGTTTATTATTTTATTACAAATTAATTAGAGCATTCTTATCAGTAGAGTTATTTTGCGATTTTCGAGAAGTTTTTGTAAGTGTGATTAGGAAAGAGAATATGGGAGGAAAGAAAAAAAAATCAAAAGCAAATTCTGAATTTTTTTTTTTTAAAAAAAAAAAAAAAGAAGAGAAAAGTAATATAAAAGTCAGTGGGCCACTTTGACACGTGCCTGCTGGGGCACGAAGTGCGCCCAAACGCACACTTCAGACGTTTGTTTCTTCTTTTTTTTTTTTCTCCCATTTTCTGACAAGAATTAAGTTTTTGCAGAAAATTTATTTCTTCTCATTTTGGCCTCCAAATCAATTCACTTTTACAACACCAAATTAATAAACTAATATAAACTCCAAAATACGTGTTGGTGTGGATGCACTTATATAAAATCATATGAAGGTATGAAAATTTTGAAAAAAAAAAAAAAAAANCACTTATATAAAATCATATGAAGGTATGAAAATTTTGAAAAAAAAAAAAAAAAAGCTTCTGGTAGCCTTATAATAAGTGGATTGATTTGATTGGATTGAGGTGAAAGTATGCTTTGCTTTCTCCTTTTTCTCTTTATCTTTTTTGTTTTCCTTTTCTTCCCTAGCTAGCTTGTTCTTGCAAAACCAAAAAGTACTTCTTCATTAAGTTTGAAACACATGTGCATATTATAAGGAATAATTCTTTTTGTTTTCTGAAATTATTATCCATAACTCTTCATCCTTAGTACCTTCACCCAGCATCATGATAGGATGGTTACACAGCAAATTACATTTCTCGTCCTTAAATTATAAACACATATGTATATTGCTCAAAACATGAATCCATATATGATATACAAGAAGCTAGTCCAAAGCATTACTTAGCTTCATATTTATGATATATTCAAATTTCAATCAAATTGGTCCATCCAATCAAATTAACAGTGAATATAATATTTTATTCCAAGTAACAGAATGCATGTTTATATTTGTTGAGCCATTGAGTTACTGTGATTTACCTTTTTCTACGTACCTTGTCGGACCGAGGTGTGGGTCAGGGCCCTTGAATTGGGATTCAACCTTTTGGGAGAATAAGAATACATGCCTATTTGGAATAAGAATAATACTGTAAGACTTTTCCCTAATACAATATATATATTATATATTGTGGATCTTAATAATGTGGTGCAAGTGACTAGGCCCATTAAGTTACAGGTTTGAGTGGACATCTAGGTTTAGTCCAATTCACTATTATGCCTATATAAAGTCTGCATTGATGGAATGCAGGACAGACAATATATAACATTAAGTTATGGTACTCATACTGCTTAGATTATACCAGTACATAACACCTTAAGTTATAGTACATAACACCTTAAGTTATGGTACTCATATTGCTCAGATTATACCAGTACACCATCTAGGGTACTAAAAGCCTGCAGATCTACCGTTCAAGAGGCAACACAGCAAGGCATCAACTATGGCTGGAGATTAACACAACTTATGCTTCCGCTACTACGAGGTTAAGTTTCTAGTAGATTAATTCTGCATGTTTAGACAGTATTATTGATCTTACAAATATATGCCTATTAATTTGGTAACATAATAAAAATTAATTAATAATTACCTTTAATTAAGTCAAGTAATAATTAATACAAAATGAATTTGATTTTATGATTGTGAGCAAAATTAATCAAATTAATGATTTAGTCAATCTAATAAAATAATTTGATAATTGTTATTAATGTTTATATATTTTTTCCATTCTAAAATTACTCTCTTATGAGGGAATTGGAAGGTAATCAATGCAGACAACAAAATTCTTATGTGAAAACTTTTTTGACTAAACCGGATTGAACTCAACTATATACGCTACTTTTTATACGTGTGTACACATAGGGTGAGAGGGTTACGTTTCCCAACTACCAACTAAATCAACACGAGAAAACGACTAAATCCCCTCTTTATATACATGTGAGTGTGTGTGTGTGTTTGTTTTACCTTCTTTTAATCAGTGGATGGGAACCCAAAAACGAGAGGCCTAGGAGCTATCTCGAACAGTTGTTATATCGTGGAACATGGTCCAAAAAACGACACCGTTTTTTTAAGTAAATAAACGGTTGTCATCACATTTTAACAGAGCTCCTTAAATGAAACTAAACTACAGTTTACAAAGCTCCTTAAATGAAACTAAACTACAGTTTATTTAAAATGATATTACCTCACATTTGTTTTTATATAATCAAAATGAAACTGTAGTTATATCGAAAAGAAACTGTAGTTGTGTTAAAAGGAAACTGCAAAGTATATAAAATGAAACTGAATAACAGTTTCACATATTTGAGTGTATATTTTCCAATAAAACTGTAGTTATATCGAAATGATACTGTAGTTGTGTTAAAAAGAAACTGCGGGCAGTATATATAAAATGAATCTGACTGTTTTTCATATATTTAAGTGTATAATGTCTACTAAAATTGTAGTTATATTGAAAAAACAATGTAGTTGTGTTGAAAAGAAACTGCAACCTATATAAAATGAAACTGAAAATATTATTTTATTTCCAATTTATTTTATGAAAATCGTAATTCATACATTATACGTACACAAGTTTCATGAAATTTCTCTAAAACTTTCCATTTTCCATAATTGACTTTACCCGACATTAAAACGTGGGAGAAGGAAATTAAAGTATATACTATTGACGCTAACTCGGAAAAGGAAAATAAAAATAAAAATAAATAAATAATTTACATATAGCATATAGGAATATGAGCTTAATTCTTAGGCCGCAATATACATTAATTAGTCAACCACGATATGTTCATTGTTGACTTATAATATAATCTTGATAAGCATAACCATAATTGCTAATACTAGTAATGAATTAACAAGTATTCCAACTAAATACAATCATACATATATATAATCAAGTGTGTGAAATATGATTTTCGTACCAAAATATCATGAGTTCAATTCTTGTCTAACACGCTCTTGGTTGAGTCTGTCACACATGATCATTCTAATGTTTTTACCTCTCATGTGTAGTTTAATTTACAAACTATTACATATACAGAAGTGGAGTTTACCTAGTGCACACCTCGAGTGATGGATTTGAATTTTCCTCGTCATTCAAAAAAAGAATTAATATCATTTTTAATCTTTCGATAATAATGTTATTTTTACTTGATTTATTGGTGAAAAAGAAATCATAACATTTATGTCATGTAACAATTATATTCAAACCTTTGAAAATTTTGTCAACTTAATACCAGACTTTCGTGTCTTGTAACAATAATATCGAATTATCCATAACAGTTATATCTAAATTATTAAATAATTAAAATTTAGAATTTTAAAATTTAATTGTTGTATCTTGTGAAAATTATATTTTTTAAATTAGATTTAAATGTCAAAAGATACAAAAGTTTGGTATTAAATTATCAAAAAAATTTAAAATTTGGACATTAAAGCTTAAAGACAATATATATATATATATATACTCATCAACTATCAATTTTAATAGTTTTATGAATTGACCAAATTCAGTTGAAAATGTCCAAATTAACATATTCCTACTTTTAGAAATTTCACTAAATTTTACTTATCTACAACTGAAAAGCTTATTATTATTATTATTATTATTATTATTATTATTATTATTATTATTATTATTATTATTATTATTATTATTAAACTTTGTTGATTCAAAAAGTTGAAAGACTAAATTTAACAAAACTAATAATTAAAAATAAAAATAATTAAAATATAGTTAGTATTAACACTATTGAAAAGTATTTATTGAAATTAATCTATCTACTATACATATATTGAATACTATTTCTTTCTTAAAAATATTACTCTTCCTATCTCAATTTGTGTCTACTATTCAATATTTTTTTAGAAGACTAGTCAATAGTTAAATCAATTGTTCTTTTTCACTTATCTTTTAACATTTTTTATGGTTTAATAAAAATTTTATTATCATTTTTAAATATATAAAATTTGTGTATTAATAATAACTCAAAAAGTTAGTCATTTGTTTAACCTTTTGTCATTTAAAAATGATTAACATGTAATTTTATCAAACTCTTAAAAAATGTAATTAGAATATTCTTTTTACCTATTAATTACTTGCTATTGTACATGATGTTAATCCAACTTCTACGTCTAATTTTTCTTGTAATAAATGATTAATGAGTATAAAATAATTTAGTAAAAATTATACAATTAATCTTATGTAAAAATCATAAGAACATAAAATAAAATAAAAGGAGATTCATGCTTTATGAGAATTTGTCTAGAACGTGAATGAGAAGTTTCACTTAAGACTTGCTTTTAACAATATGATAGGGTTTGATTCCTGTCACGAATATTAATAATTTAAATTTGTGTTAAATTTATTGTATGTAAAAATGTACATTTTGATATTAATTACTGTCAAAATTAAATTTTTAGAATATAGTCCGGGCGACGCAGAAAACCTAAGTTAATATAATGAAATAAAAGTAGGAAATTTTGCAGTTGGGTTTTGCTTTATCTACCTTTTTAATCTTTACTTGTGGTTCCACTTTTAGAAAAACAGAGCAAACCTACCTGGTGAAGGGGCCCACCGGGTGTGACTTTGAACACAACAAGATGATGAGTTGGAGTAATGATGTGGACAAAAAGCTAAGCATCACCTTTTTACGCCAAACACTCCCCTGACCCCACCTTTCTCGTTGCTCTTGGCGGCTCTCTTTTAACTTTTCACCCATTTTAAACTCTAACCATCCATAACCATGGTTATTTAAGGGTTATTGAAATAGTGATAGATGATGTGAAGAGAAGAGAAGGAGAAAAAGTGAGTTGGGTTTAACTGTAAAAATGGATTATTGAAACGGTGTTTGCGTCAGAGAGAAGAAGAAGAGTTGTGCCCGTTAGGCGTACAACAAACGCCCACTACACGCGTCCGTTAGCGGCTTTATTTCATTTTTTTCTGGATTGCTTCAGTATTGCAGCCACTTTTTCATTTTCTTTTATTATTATTTTTTTAATTTTTTTTATCACTTTCTCCTCCCATATTCTCTTTCATAATCACACTTACCAAAATTCCTAAAACCCACAAAAAAAATTAAACCCCACTATTATGGATGCTCTTTGAGAGAGAGAACAAAAATAATACTTTTAAAAGAATTTAACCATTCTTACTAAAGTAGGTGCAATATAATTTTTTTATTTAAATTTCACTGATTGAATCCGTTTTAAGTGAAACATATCTTGTATTTTTAATCGATAAAGGACTACAAAGAAGTAAATGAGATTAAATTGCATATACTTGATTGACTCAAACTAATAAGGGGTTGAGTCCGCTTCTAGGTGAAGTGCATTTTCTGACCCTAACTAGAATAAAAGACCACAATAAAATAAAACAGCCTAGATTACATATGATTGACGGTCACAAATCAAGGGGTTGAGTCCACTCTAGGTGAAGCGGCTTTATAATTGTTGGGCCGAGACTGGTGAAGAACCAAGTCCAATACCAACTAGTTAGAGGATCACTGGGCGGAGGCCTAGGGGGCAAGTCTCGCACCCTACTATGTCTCTAAAAACTGTGACAGTATAAGAAAATAAAGTTGCGAATCAACACAAAAAGTCAATACTGCATCCACTAAATCTCGATCTCATGACCTCCAATCTGAAAAAATCACTACATGCTACTTGACCACAAGGTTATTGGTCATCATCTTACTAATTTGATTGGAAGTTATTCCCAATTTATATTTTTTGTTAAGAAGGTTAGAATTGAAGAGGAAATTCATATGCAAATTATGTTAGCCAATATTCAATAAAGCCAATGACTTCACGGAAAATATGTATAAGTTTGAACCTTTCAATCATGTATCATCAAGATCATCTTCCAATTCTTAAGATACAAGTTATGTTGGAGGAGCCTTAATCGGTAGAAACATCTAATATTAAAGAAACAATCGTATTCAAATTTGATATCATTATATGTTGTACACATTTTTTGTCCAACGTTATCAACAAAAATTGATCTAAATTATTTAATATTTAATTTGTGTCAATAAATATAATTTATATATTTATAAATTATATTTAAAATTATAGATTTTCATGAGTAAGAGTTAAATTTTACCAGTACACTTTCAGTTGATTTGAGATTAATAGAATATAAGAATACGAACTATTATAATGGGTATGACCAAGATGGTGTTAGTATATATGAATCAAAATCCAAATACAAGAATCATGTTTTAGTACTTGCTCCATTACATTTTTGGAATAAAAATGCTATTATTTATTTATTTATATAGATGTCAATGTTACTCTTTGATTTATTTATAGTAGTATTTATCATAAAAATTATGTATGATATAAAATGATTTTGCCCTCGAACTAGCTTAAATGGTTAACCATCTGACCTCTAGTCTCGCGATAGGGTGAGAGTTTGAACCTAAGAGCTCATTTTGCGCAGAGGTGTATAGTATATGCTTAGATTTGACAATGAGTCGTACGAACCACTCGTGATTTACCTCTTCTAACAGCCTTATGAGCAGGGTCTGAGTCTTAAAGTCGATCTATGATATAGTCTGACAGAGTCACTAAGTTAACAAAACAAAACAAAACAAAATAAAAAAAAAAAACTGTGAAGAAAGTTTGCCCCGGCCCCATAGTCACAAATGAACCTTTCTCTTTCTTGACTTAACCTTTTTCTCCAAAATTTCCTTTTTCTCACACTTGTACTTTTTCCCTAGCTTCCTGTATGCTCATCCTCTACAGATCCACCCATCTGTATCTATCTTTTTCTGCCCCCTATCTTTCTATATATATATATACAATCTCTCTCTCTCTATATATATCAACCTTGAAACCTCCCCATCAAACATAAACATTCTTGTTTCAGTCCTAAACACAAAATCTCTCTCTCTCTCTCCCCTCTCTCTCTCTCTAGCTTTTAGAAATTCATGGCTGAGGTTGAAGCAGAAAGCCACAACACACAAGGAATCAAGCTGTTTGGGGCAACAATACCCGTCCAGACAAAACAACCCAACAAAGAGATTAAGTCAAAGAGCAAGTCCGCCGCCGCAGACGGCGGCGATCAGGCCGCCGGAGAAGACGAAAAGAGGCCGGAAAAGGTTATTCCGTGTCCCCGGTGCAAGAGCACGGAGACCAAGTTCTGTTACTTCAACAACTACAATGTTAACCAGCCCAGGCACTTCTGCAAAGGCTGCCAGCGCTACTGGACCGCCGGCGGCGCCCTCCGCAACGTCCCTGTCGGAGCCGGCCGCCGGAAAACCAAACCGCCCTGCCGCGGCTTGACCGCCCTGTCCGAGGGCTGCTTGTTCGACGCCGCCGGCGTGAACCGCCTGGAGTTCGACGGCGAGGTGGTGGAGGGGTGGCAGGTGGCGGAGAACGGAGACTTCCGGCACCTTTTTCCGGCCAAGAGGCGGAGGAACACCTCCGGCAGTCAATCTTGTTGATTCCTTATTTTGTCGTGTAGCGGAATTATTCTACTTTGAAGAAGAAAATAGAAAAACAGAAAATTCAAAAAAAAAAAAAAAAGAAGAAAATTCTAGCTGACTTAGCTTCTTGATGTGTATATACAAGCTGTCGTTATGTGTAGTATCTATTTAAAAAGTAATAAAAAATAATTTGCAGCTGTCCTAATTTAATTATCAAGGAATAATTAATTTATAAATATCGGAGATTTCAACTTATAAGTATCCAATGCTGTACTATAGTATAGCAATTCAAACATGATTAATGCAAAAAAATAAAAATAATAAAAATTGTACGAGTCTTGAAAGATATTGCATCTTAATATTTAATGAAGTTATACTTGTCTTTTGTACTTTTGATATTACATTAATTATAAAGGAACAAAAAACATTTTATATTGGAGACAATCTCTTCTTCTCTAACTAAGCTGGTTAGATTACTTGGAATTGGATAATTAACTTAATAATACTAATAATCATAAGGTTTCAAGTTTGAAGTTTTTGAAGAACTATTTATAATTTTTTTTTCTTTTGCTGACTAAATCACAATATGAACTTTACTCAAAATGTGCATTTAGATAGTGGTTATGACTTACGACTCTTCCTTGTAAATCAAAGAAATATATTACTCCGTATATTGGTGAAGCACATGAATTCGCCCAAGGGGAACAAATTTGATTTTTGTTGTACATTTAAACAATACTACGAGCAAAAACCAATTAAAAAGATAAAGTTAAAGCACCAAAATTTTTAATCTAAAATTTTCATCATTTGACATGAAAATGAAACATAAAAAAAAATAAAAAATTTAGTTGTCGTGAATATACTGACTCCACCTGCAGTTAAAAAATGAATCCATTTTTTTGAGTACTACTGACTCTATTACAATATAGTATCTGTTCATATGGAATGCAACTGGGTGTTACTAGACCACAAGATCTTGGCATGAATCCATTTATTAATCAGATACGGAGTACAAATCATGTATTGTCATATACTCATATTATATACTGAAGGATTTTTTAGAAAATTGTGACATTGTAGTTGGATCCCAATTAAAAAGGGTCTATCATTGGTGGAACAAACTCAAATTTTTATACCTTGTACAATTACATTTAAATATATAGTTTTTGTTAATTTAAAACCAAATTAAAGGTTTGTTTGGAAACATGAAAATCGACTTACAAAAATCTTTTTGTATTCCTCCTTTTTAGTGTTTTGCTATTAAAAAACAAAAATGAAGCCACCCAAAAATATCAATTTTAGTTAAAAGAAAAGAAAAAAAGAAAAAAAGAAAAGAAAAAAAGAAAAGAAAAGAAAAGCTCATGTTAAGCGATGATCTAGAGAAAATATCATTTTTAGTCCCGCAACTATAATATATGTATCAATTTTGGTCCTTGACTATTAAAAATTTCAAATTAAGTGCATGACTATTCAATTTGTATCACATTTGGTCCTTGACTATTAATATTTTCAAATTAGGTGCATGACTATTCATTTTGTATCACATTTGGTCTTGCCGTTAAATTTTCCGGCCAAATTTTCGGCGAAGTCAACGGTGACCGACTAATTTATTTAATTTTTATTTTAAAAATTATTTTACTACTCCGTAACTTTTTAATAAAAAAAACTATAAAAAAAAAAGAAAAGAAAACGTCGATCACTAACGATGACTTCGCCGGAAATTTGGCCGGAAAATTTAAAGACAGGACCAAATGTGATACAAAATGAATAGTCATGCACCTAATTTGAAAATGTTAATAGTCAAGGACCAAAAGTGATACAAATTAAATAGTCATAGACCTAATTTGAAATTTTTAGTAGTCAAGGACCAAAATTGATACATGTATTATAGTTGAGGTACTAAAAATGATATTTTCTCGATCATCTATTCACCGGCACTAGTCCTTCGCTTGCTGCTAGCCAATTCCTTTTAAATCCTTCATATATATGATATGATGGTTCATGTGTGCTGCTATTTCCACCGTCGCCTCCCTGTAAGCCCCCAATCAAAAATGAGTTTTTCCACCTTAAAAGGTTGGCCAAGTAGATGAAAGTGTGGAACAAGATCAGATTTCCCGTATTGGAAGGTCACAACTCACAAGTTTATTTATTTTTGTCAAGATTCTCTCTAACGAATTTGTCACATAAGAGTTTACCTCTCTTAGGTATAACAACTATCTTGATTGCTTTGGGTATGTAACAGTCTTAAATCTCCAGGTCAGCTGTCCCACTCAGTAGAGGTAGGAATGGCAACGGGGCAGGGCAGGGGCGGGGAGTATACTCCCCGTCCCCGTCCCCGCTCCCTAGACCCCGTCCCCGTCTCCGCCCCCGTCCCCGGCGGGGATTTAAAAAAATTCCCCATCCCCGTCCCCGCGGGGAATTTGGCGGGGACGGGGAATCCCCATCCCCGATCAACCCTATAGTCAAACTATCAAATTTTCAATCTAAAAATAGTAAATCCAAACTACAAAATACAAATAGTCCAAATCATACATCGCACTCCTTTAAACAATTACAATATAAATAATGTATTACTATTAGTGTTAAATTACAATTACAATTAAAATACATCAGTAACATCACACACGCACTCTCCATCCCCATTTACTGTCATAGATAGTATTCTGGTGAACAAATTAACAATTTTATCTGTAATATGCTTAAATTAGTGAACAAATGAACAATTTGATTTGAAGTTGTCCACTAAATTTTGCCTACTTAAATTCTGTCTATTAATCCATAAATATGACTAAATTCACAGAATTACTGTAATAATTCTTAAATGAACAATTTGATTTGAAGTTGTCCACTAAATCCCATCTCCAGTAGTAGTACTAGTCATAATTCCTAAAGGATATATATATATATATATATATTATATTTTTTTTAATTAATCGGGGACGGGGCGGGGCGGGGAGGGGTATCCCCGTCCCCGTCCCCGATCCCCGCTATTTTTCCACATCCCCGTCCCCGTCCCTTACGGGGACGGGGCACATTGCCATCCCTAAGTAGAGGTGCTTATAATCCAGCGAGGGGTTAGCCATTGTGTTCGACGGTGGAGACCCTGGGTTACACACACAAAAAAAAAAAATAAATAAATAAACACTATCTTGATTGCTTTATACGAAAGATGAGACTATCAGAAAATCATTCATTCCAAAACAATAGAATAGCACAGTCCTATATGACTATAGAAACATAAAACTCTCCTGTAAGATAGAGAACTGAGTCAAGCTATTCTACATTTCTACACCATACATTTAACAAAATACAAGATCTAAATACCAATTCAATATTATTCACACACCCCCTCAAGTGCAAGATTGACAGTCGACAACATTGAGCTTGTCCCGGAGAGTGCTAAAACGAGGAGCAGGTAAGGGCTTCGTGAAAATATTCGCCAGTTGATCCTTTGTAGACACGAAATTAACCTTGAATTCACCCGAGCCCACCTTGTCACACACGAAATAATTTAGGTTGTAAAAATAAATTTAAAACAATAAAATTTCCAAGAATGAACATATTGTTGAAAATGGAAATCAATGTGTGACTATATGAAAAAATAAATTGAGAAAAAATAAATTGAGTGGCTTACTCATTAAAAAAAAAAATAGAAGAAGAAGGTAATCCCACAATTTTATACCAAAAATGTTTGTTATAGATTTCTATTTTTTTTTTCAAAAAACGTTTTTTAACTTTTAGTTAATCACCGAAAAATAATTTTTTTTTTAATGCGAAACATAAAAAAAGTTAATAAGTCATCTTACAACACACACACACATATATATATATATCATAAAATATGTTTTCTGGTTTCTAAATAGAATCTAGTGTAAATTGATCTAGCTAGATATATTATATTCAACATACATTGAGAATACAAATCACGCACCTAAAACTTTAAAATGACGCATCTTAAGTATTATAACTGGCGCACCTTAAGTATAGAAATCAGTCAAATCACGCACCTTAAAAAGAAAAATCACGCACCTTAAGAAGAAAACCAAACACCTAAAGCTTTAGACCAACGCACCTTAAGTTTAAACAACTGACGCACCTTAAGAAGGAAAATTATGCACCTAAAGTTTTAGACCGACAGACTTAAGTTTCACAAACCGACAGACCTAAGCACACAGCACAAAAATCACTCACCTTAAGCACAAATTGGTCTTTTTGCATCTAGGTCAAAATTTGCGCACTATCCTCCCTTCTTCTTCGTTAGAATGTAGTATTTGTTCATAACTACTTTCTCAACAGTTGACTCCACTGAGGCTCAAACCCACTCCCATCATCCATGTGAGAGTGTTAACCGGAACACCGAGTGCCACTAGACCACAAGGTTTTTGGCTGCTAATTAACGAAAAAATGAATTTCAATTTTGAGTTCAATTATTGCACTTGCATAGTGCATACGCAGTATGAGTATTAAACCCGTATTAATTATTAAACCCGTATTAATTATCTTGCCGGCCGGCACGTCCCCCATACGTGAACATGAATGGAGTCTTTGCAACTTGTTTACTAAAAACAGGGTTTTTAGGAAAGTTATAGTGTGTAGTACGGAGGATATTGTATATATAATGATGTTGAATTTTGTGTGTATTTTTTATTTCTATTTTTGAAAGCAAAATGAGAATTCATTAATTCAAGTTGGAATGTAAATACATAATGCATCAGAGATATAAAGTGAGGAGGAATTATTGTTAGATATATTAAATCTAATACATCTATATACATGGAGAGAGGAATACAAAAATGTATGAACAATCAATTGAGACACTCTTAGTCTTTGATTGAATGAATTTTAATTGATGAATTACAATGACATGCTATTTAGAGCAATATTACTGACTAACTTTCTTAAAATAACTACTAACCATTAAACTCATCATCCCACTAAAGTGACTAACCATTAATCCCACCACTTGTTATACGGTGGATCATGGTCACAAAATATCGCCGTTTCATTAAGTAAAAAAAAAAAAAACGGCTGCGGCGGAGCTCCGTAAAGGATATTACTGTTCATCTCAAAAGATACTGTCACACATTTGTTTTTATATTATCAAATGAAACTGTACTTATATCGAAATGTAACTATAGCTGTGTTGAAAGGAAACTGCAGTGTATATAAAATGAAACTGAATAACAGTTTCACATTTTTGGGTGTATATTGTCCAATGAAACTGTAGTTATATCGAAATGATATTGTAGTTGCGTTAAAAGGAAACTGCAGTGTATTATTGACGGTAAATATTGTTACCGGGTATATTTGATAAGTGGAGTATAGTATTATTTGAGTGTAATGGGTAAGTATAATAGACAAGTGAGTAACAATGCCACAATGTAGATCTGTATACTTAGTGAGAGTGAGTGATTTGAATACAATATAGTAGTGTTGTGTATCATAAACAAAGTGTCCCCCCATATATCTTCTACCACAAATCTGCTACTTATATTATGGCTGCAACTGCTCTTCCTCTAGTGAGTGTAACGGACTCCAAGTCCTGGCGAGCATATATTGAGTGTTAGTAATGGTGAGCATACATTGAGTGCTGGTAATGGTGAGCCGTTGGAGTAATTATCATCTCATCAATGTGTCGTCTTTGTGTAACGGGTGACCGTTTGTGGCCTTCAGGATGATTCGGCCTGCATGCCCAATTATCCTGTCAATTATATAAGAAACTGTAATTGTGCTAAAAGGAAATTGAATAACAGTTTCACATATTTGAATATATATAATGTCGAATGAAACTGCACTTATATTGAAAAGGAACTGAAATTGTGTTAGTATCTAGGTGAAAGTGTCAGATCATTCTTCTTGATTTGAGCCACCAAAATATAATAAACTTTGACACTATTATTTCATTTTAATCCTTTAATCACAACGCACTACTTATCTCATATGGAAACAGGGCAGGGCACATAGGACTACTGGAGAGTAGCAGCCAACCAGTTTTGTTTCTAGAAGCACTCTCTCTCTACAATTCAATCTTCTCTGTCTGCCCTCTTTACTTTCTCCGCCTTCTGTAAACACAATTACGTATATGATAGTACAGACAGATGGCGTCATCCGCGCCATTGCTACAACATCACTATAGGCCTCGTCTTTTCCCCAATTCCCAATCTTCCGATCCACCGTCTTCCACCTCCTGCTCTTCCTCTCACTACTGCTCTGCCTCTGCTTCACCTTCGTCCCGCTGCCGCAGAGGATTTGATTGGAAATTCATCAGCTTTTTCGGTAATTCTTTGACTTCCGTCTTCAGTCCAAGTCTTTATCTTTTGATTTTTTTTTTAATTTTGTTTATTTCTTAGTATAATTCAAATTCGCGTCTATGCTATACGCGGCAATGCAGATTCCGCTCACTTTATCAATATTTTGTGGCTTTTGTTGCTCGTGTGGACCTCGAATATCAATTGGGTGATTGCAAAGTTTTGGCCTTTATGTTGGCCAATTCAATATAATCTAATGGAGAATTGTCTGGTGTAAAAACTATGGATAATGAATTGCATCAACACATCCCTGTGATGTGTATTTGCTCTGTCATTGGACGTGTTGGGTTGGTTTCTTATATAGTTATATGAGATTGAGATTTCTGCAAAGTGGATAATATGATTATTTTTGAATTAATATCTTTGTTTTTGTACATGTGTTTGTCTAATATTATTATATTATTAATTTAATACACAAAAAATGACAGACATTGCTCAATTTTCAAGAAACTAACCTCACCCTGGTGGATAATTTTGACCTTTTGAAGGACAAGTATTCAGTTCTATGATTGATGATAAAACTGAACATTTGTGGTGCAAAGTAATCCATTTACATGTTGCATTACGGCATTACCTAATTGGCTAATTGCAGGTTTGGCAAGTAGTTGCCTAGTGTATGTTGAAAATTAATGACAGCTTATTTGTGTACCAAAATGGTAAATTAGGTCAGAAGTTGACACCTTGTTTGGTATAATTACTCTTTCTGTTCTGTTATATGAGTCCCAAAAATTAATTTGAAGACTTTGAAATCATATTGTTGGAATTAGGGTTTGAATGCGGGGACAGGTTTTTAGTTTTGCTTCAAAACTTTCCTGGCTTCCTTTATTCTCAATCTATGTTTTTTTCCTGCCCCAATTTACCTGTCCTTTTGATCTTTCTTTTACTGTCTTGGGAAGCTTGGAATTGTTTATTACTTACACCTATCTTGCTGCCAACTTTGCTTAATTTAGATTTGGGGTCTACTTGAATTTTTGCAGGTGTTAATAATATCTGGAAGAATCAGAATCTAAGAGCTTATGCTATGAATGCATCTCAAGGAGTTGTTCCATCACCAAGGGGCATTATCAAAGTGGGAGATGAGCCTGATCATCTCCTTGTCCTTGTTCACGGCATCATGGGAAGGTAAACAGTTATGAACAATTTCTAAGTTTCTATATGCTACGACTCAATAAAGAATGTGTGCAAGCTGTATGTAATGACAAGGTCATAGTTTAAGCGGAGGAATTCAAGTTATGTGTGAAGAGATATAGAATAGTAACTGAAGGATGTATCTATGCCAATTAATCTGAGAGGTTACGGTTTACGGAGTACTACCATTACATTGAATTGTTTCAGTTCTTATTTTGGCGTGCGACTTCTGAATAGATGCAGAGTAGTAGATGTGAAGATAAATATAATTTGCTTTATTTTATTTTATTTCCTTTTTAACTATAAAATTTTGCATCACAATGAATGTTTAGGTAAAAATATTGACTTATCTTTGTTTGTAGATTTTGAGTTTCATCTAGATTTATGTACTGATAAATAAGCTTAGTTTTTTTATTTTTTTTCCTGTCTTACTCGGAACATTCTGACTTCTCCATTTGGGGTTTTCACTGTTTAATTGATCATATGAATAATGTGTAGTATAATGCAGTAAGGCCTTACAAAATACGTAGGAACATTGACTTGTTGTTCTGTTGGCCTAAGTCAAAAGATCTCATTAAATTAGGATGCAGGCAGAACATTTAGTAGATGTAATGTTTTGTAATTGTTTCTGCATAGCCCATCGCTATCTTGATTACGGAGTATTTCATTATACATCATTTTAAAAAAGAGCGTTTCACTTAAAACTGGTGGGTTTTTTGTCTCTGTTTTGCTTGAACTCGTTAAGTGATGCAGCCCAAGTGACTGGACTTATATACAAGCAGAGTTGAAGAGGCGGCTAGGAAGCAATTTTTTAATCTATGGTATTATTATTATTATTGTTTTAAATTTTAAACTCATTCCCCATTTTTATACTTTTCGTTCACCGCTTTTTCTTTATTTATTTAATTTTATTTTTCCAATTATATGGGGCTATGATGCAGCATTAATTAGATATATCAATTTAAATAGATTCAATAATTTGTTTGGAGGGAACAAAGAGAAATATTATGATGCTAATGCAATCAGAAACCACCTTTTTCTTTGTATACATTTAAAGTTACTTTTTATTAACTAAGAGGTGCAAGTTTACTTAATTTTAACATTTAAGTATTTTTCTGTTTCCAGCAAGTTCATGTAACTGTTATACAAAAACATTTACTGGGATCGATGGAGCTGGAAAACGACTAGCGGACGAAGTTAGTATTTAAAATGGACTTTATTTCAATTTAAATTGTGTCATTATGAAGTTGCCACTCTAACATAGACGAAAGGTGTGGTTTTCTTCGTGAAGCTTTGAAAATGTGCTTTTTGGGCGGACTTTTGTGCAATTAAGTGGAAAAATATATATTATTCATAGAATATGATACAATCCATGTGGTCTCAACCCGCTCTGGGTAGATGCTGTGTTTAAGTGATGATGCTTGCCCTTATTTTTAAGTGAATCATGAACAGGTCATGCAGCTTGTGAAAGAGAGAGAGAGCCTAATAAAGATATCTTTTCTATCTCATTCTCTTGGCGGGTTGATTGCAAGATATGCAATTTCTGTTCTTTATACACCAAGCCCATCCAGTGCTCAGTCTGATGGTATGCACACTTCAAGATCTGGAAATGCAAATCCTATGTGCTCTTCAAATAAAGGATTAATTGCTGGCTTGGAACCCATCAATTTCATCACATTGGCGACCCCACATCTTGGAGTAAGAGGCAACAAGCAGGTTTATTCCCCATCACTTTTTTTGGGGTTTTCCACCCCACCCCCTCCCCCCCCCCTGTTTTTTTTTTTTTTACTAGGGCTCAATAATGATTCTTTTCTAGAGAGGGCTCATACTTTTGGGATTCTGACAGATTAGTCCTACAAATGGGAAATATTATTTGGGCTCAATAATGATTCTTAAAAATATTTCATCTATGAGTTCAATGAATATGAAGAATAAGCTCATTAAACTTTTTAAATATTATGAGAGGTATTTCTTAAAGCCCTTACTTTTCCTAGAATAGTTCTAGTCTTGTTGCTTAATTATCATTTATTAATCTGGTGATTTATGAAGGGTAACCTTATCAATATTAAATATTTTGAGAAATTACTATTTGTAACCAAGAAATAAGTCCTTTTTTGGGGGGATTACAATCAGTAGAGAATCTCTTATGTTTGTTGTATTTTTAATGCTCCTAGTTTTGTGTAAGTTGTGGTTAGATTTCGTGAACTACATTATAGACACTATCGTCTTTATATTTTGCTGTCAGATTGAGTACAAGGAGTTGAAATTCTGATACTTGATTTCATTTATGATTCAGCTTCCATTTCTCTTGGGAGTCAATATCTTGGAAAAGCTTGCTGCACCAATGGCTCCGATTTTTGTTGGTCGAACTGGTAGTCAGCTCTTCCTTACAGATGGTAAACCAAATAAACCACCTCTTCTTTTACAAATGGCATCAGATTGTGAAGATGGGAAATTTTTGTAAGTATTTGATAGGCCTTCAAGGCTTCTACTTATCTATACTAAAGCTGTTCATGTTGCGTCAGTTATTTTTTCTCTGCTATATATATTTTTATTTTTATTACTATTATATTTGTTGTTAATAATTTGTTCCTTCCAGATCTGCACTTGGTGCTTTTAGATGCCGCATTATCTATGCCAATGTCTCTTATGACCGTATCCTGTTCACTTCTCATTCGCTATTCATTTTGCTTTAAGCGTCAAAACTGTTCAATTACTTGAAATTTCTTGACATAACCTAGACATGGTTGGTTGGCGGACATCTTCAATACGAAGGGAGATTGAACTCGTCAAGGTAATTCATGTATTTCTGATTATTTTCTTGTATCAGTTTTGTAACAGTGAATTTTGCACACTTATTTAAGGAGTAAGAATATATATATATCCTAATTTTGCAGCCCCCTACACGATCATTGGATGGCTATAAGCATGTTGTAGGTGTCGAGTCTTGCCCTCCAGTTTTATCGAATGGTCCTAATTTCCCTCCAGAAGCAGCCAAAGCGAAGGAGGCTGCACAAAACGAACCTAGCACGAAGAATACATTAGAATACCATGAAATTGTGGAAGGTATTGTTCAATGACTACTGCTAATAGTAGTCGTGTTTTATGTTTTATACCACCGTATCTATTTTACAGCAATCAAAATGAGAATGACAGTATAGGCGTTTTGCAATTTTGAAACAGAGGAAATGATACGCGGTTTGCAACAATTGGGGTGGAAGAAAGTTGATGTTAACTTCCACTCCGCAATTTGGCCCTTCTTTGCTCATAATAATATCCATGTATGTTTCAAACCGGCACCTTGATCTTTTACTATTATATTGCTTCTTTGGTTATCTGATTAAATTGATTACTAAATCCCGGGAACAGGTGAAGAATGAATGGCTTCATAATTCTGGAGCTGGAGTAGTTGCTCACGTTGCGGACAGCATAAAGCAAGTAGATTCTAACCCATTACTTGCAGCCAGCTTGTAGTTCCGGCTATAAACATGTTCTTTAGAGTATACGGAATATTATATATCAATCATGCATTTATACAAAACCATTTGTTATTTGACCCTTATTTTCGTGTCATTCTAAAACATAACCAAGCATTATATTGTCACATTCGTCCATTGAAAATATATGAACACCCATACATACATGAAGTTTGTTTACAAACCATCTCGATACTGTCACATGATAGAGCAGCCAGTGGCATTTTCGTCGCTGAACATCTTGCTAGTTTGTTCGTCGATAATGGTCGAGTAAGGTGCTTCTTGATAGTAACCGTGATCATGACCATTGTATCCGTGTTTGTGATAGTTATACGAGTATGGTTTGGAGAAGTGGGTAGATGGGTTGCAGTAGAAGTTGTAGTAACGATGCGCAAAGCTGTGGTATTCGGGGTTGTATGGGTATGGCCATAGCTCCGCTTTCCTTCCAGTTTTCCTAACTGTTTTAACAACTTTCATTTGGTCTGCCCATCCCGTCACGGTCACCTTTTGCTTCTCCATCTCTATGTCGACCTCATCCACGCCTGAAAACATGCATATTAGGGAAAATTGTTCGGTTTCTTAAAAAAACATCCCTGAAAGATAAAACGCATCAACCATAGGAAATAGGAAGATGAGATACCGTCAAGTTTCTTGAGAGCTTTCTTAATCTTGCTCTCGCATCCTGGACAGTCCATGTGCACTCTCATCTCCACAATCTGTTATACACACACAGCATAAATCCCACAATGAAATTAAACTCCATCTAGGTAAACAAAACAAACATGATTAGAGTGGTGAAAGCCGGGGCATGGCTCAGTGGTGAAAGTCTGAGTGTGACTGTGGTGGCCGACAAGGTGGCAAATGCCTGGGTTCGAACCCCGCCAGGGGTAAGATCCTGGGAAATAAGCAAGTACTCAGATCACTGAGGCACATCCCGCGATTTATTTCCTCTCACAAGCTCCCCAGGGCAGGGGACGTGAGCTTTGGGGTTTAGACTTAAAACAAACATGATTAGGGTGTGTTATCAGGAAGCTAACCGCCGTCATATTGCGACCCATCATCACTCATATACTGAGGCAGGCAAATGTAAATACCAATGGTGAAGGTGGTGTTGCAGTGTTACAGGTATATATACATCTCTAACTAGGCCTAGTCATAATATCTGCTTCTTGGGGTTCAAGTCTTTCATATTAGGCAATAATTTAAAGAATTAAATATTTGTATGGAAAATGTAGTGAAGTTTCTTTGATAGATCCATATAGGATTAGATATTATAGCTAGTCATTTGGTCTTTAGGAAGCTCTACACTATGGATATCTTGGTCAGGTAATTAAGACCGAGGCATTTGACTCAAACTTAGGAGTTCAGGGTAATTTTGTCATTTTTGTGTAAAATCACGGTAACTGTCTTATTATGCCTATGGAGTACTTAGAGTATCATGTTATCCATAATGACATTTGGACTCGAGATATGTTGAGATTTGTTGGGGTTAGTGCCCGACAAATTATACCATGAATCAGCGTTTACTTTTCATTGTGAACCCTAATCCGAAAATAACCTTCAGATTCTATACTTACAGTTGACACATTTTGTACGAACATTTAATTGTTTCTATATCTATAAACAAATTGAAAGCACATACATGGTAATTACAGACATATAAATTGTTAATTGTAAGTACAAAATATGTTAATTGCAAACACATAAGATGTGTCTGCAGTTAACATATTATGTACCTGCAGTTAATAATTTATGCGTAATTTATAGGCACATAAATTATTAACTGCAGATACATAATGTATTAATTGCAGACATAATTTTTGAACAAGGATTTACAATGCAATACCTTTGTTCCTAGTATAGTAGTAATTGTTAACGGCCGCAGCCGGCGGGTTAAGAGGTCTAAACAAATCTATTGGTCTAAGAAAATTGGGTCGAGATATTAGAACTTATCTAGAGAATTGTATGTGGTTAACTCCATTTGGAATCCAACCATATAAAAGCAGGAGACATACAAAGAACATGTAAGGTACTGAGGTAGAATCTTAAGATTTCCACTATACAACAAACGACAAAAGTCCAAAAATGTCTCTCCTCCCCCCTCCCCGAGCAACCAACCATAGCTCTCCCATGTACTATGCATGTTCTTAAAGTTAGGAAAATATTATTTTCACTCACAAAATCTTGATGTAAAGAATTATGCATTAGGACCACCCACATATAAAAAAGTAGTTTATTAGTGTTTTTCATATCAGAGAGTAAAATTTAGAGAATAAGATTTGAGAGTCCATATCTAAGATTAAAACGTAGATGAAAAATTAAATAAGAATGCGTGTCCCTTGATTAAGGTGGTTTTCTTGGATGATGTCATGCTAGTGATGCAACAGTACCTTTAATACTCCGTAACACATTATTATATTAGGGAGTCATACCACAGAATATTGAGACTTGGCCACTTGGGTAGCTTCAATTATTGTTACCTTTCAGTTTACGCAGGACAGTGACATTTTTTTTTCCTTAGATTGAAATTATGTAATTCATAAATATATTGAATATGTATCTAATTCAGTCAGGGTACTAGTAAGAGTAGTTACTCCAGATGATATTATGAATATGGTATAACGAAATAATCAAATCACAGAATAAAATATAGCTAGAATTTGATAGCGCGGTTGGAGAACACCTCTTAATATGCGGAGTCACGCTTAAAACTTTTTCACTCAAGATCAACTCACGATTTTTACAATCTCAAGGTTCAATGTATTACAAAATTAGGTCTACCACTTATTTAAACACTAACCTTGTAAAGCAACTCTCTGAAAAAGTTAACCAAGTAGAGTTTGAGCTAATTCTACCAATTACACAAACTGCTGATATTAAGTGGAATAGCTTTTCCAGATAGTACTCTAGTTTGTCCCTTGTGTTGAAGTTTCTTCACTGCTTCTTCCAAATAATATGTCTGAATTTTCCCTTGGTAACATAATGAGCTTATCAACAAATTTTGACTTATTTGACCACTATTAGTTGTTTGACTTGGTTAAACATTCATTTGATTAATTAGCTTTTTGTAACAACTTATTGTTTCAAAATTCTAAAATTCAAAAAGCTCATCAAAGAAGCTTTTCGATAAATTTGTTGAGGAAGTCATTTTACATGTAATCAGCTAACAACTAATTTACCAAACATCTTTCTACAATCAATTAATGCTATCAACTAGTCAAACTACTAACCCGATCAGCTAATAGCTATTTACTAAACACATTGCACACACTTCATTGGTGGTTGGACTTCTATGCATGGGTTGAACAAAATTCATAAAAAATCATTCATAAGTAAAATAATATGATTTTGAACATATGATTTCTATGTTAAAACTCGAGATGGAAAACTACCCCTTTTAGTTACTCAGTCTCTATTTTCTAATTATTGGAGTCTCTACGTTTATTTTACTCTCAATGACAAAATCAATTAAATATCTCGCTGGCGGATATAGTCTTTCAATTGTCATCATGAGACTATATCTGCCACCGAGATGGTAATTATGCGATTAAATGTGAAAGGTTTAATAATTAAAGGACTGAGTCAATTATTTTTATATAATTGATAGACTAAAAGTGTCATTTTCTAAAATTACAAAATAACCATACTTCAATAGATTTGAAATATAATCGCTACCGCGCTACATTTGCAATCATTAGCTAAAACTAAAAACCATACTAGTACGATATATCCTAATCATTATACCGTGAATCATGTCTCACATTGCAAGGTGGATCACCAATAAAGTTACGGCTCTAACGGAAAGAAAAAAAATGTTGGTGATAATTATTTACTTAAATGAATGGTTCATATTATTTTGATTTAGTAATTTTTTATGATTTTCCTTCTTTACCATCTATTATATTATTTTTTTTCCAATTAAATAAGCCCACATTCCATTAGTATAAACTTTAGTAACAGAATATTCCGTTAACTTTTAACTTGTCCATTAATTTATATAAAAAAAGGTCTTAGGTCCGAACCCCATCCCAATCAGAGTTGACATAATTGTTAAACATATATATTACGAATATGTTAGAGTATATTATTGAAAAATAAGTATCACACTCTATTACTCTTATTAAATTAAATAAACTAGTAGTGCATTTCTTTAATTTAGAATTCGATGTTTATAATGTCTTTATTCAAAAAAAAATTATTCATTATCAAAAAATTAAATATATATATATATATATATATATATATATATATATATATATATATAAAATTTCATTAGTTATGTACTTATATTGTCTTTATTTTCTAAAATAAAAATTATTCATTATCAAAAAATTAAAAAGAGATATAATTTCATTAGTTATATTGTCTTTATCCATTGTCTTTCTTTTTACACTATCTTGTAATTAAATACTCCGTATGTTATAATACAAAATAATGTTATATATTTATTTATCAAGTATTCTATTAATAAAATAGAAAAAAATTTTAAAAATAATTTGAAGAAAATCATATTAACTATTTGAGGAGGATTGGTATACAAATAAGATATTCAAATAACCCAATAAATTGAAGTGGTAAACTACCCCATAATATCTTTTGGACTATATCACAATTGTTAACTTTAAAGGTAAATCGTATTTCTTTATTAATATGATTTAAAATGTATAAATTTTTATCACAAAAAGTAGTATTTATCAATACTATAATTTTTAGACTAAGTATTTAGACTACCGTTTTTACAAAATTACAAACATTTATTTTAGTGACAATTATAATCAACATCTCATATATTATCTTGCATTCATATACTTTGAATTTCCAATTTAAATAAATAAATTCAATATTTAATTACATATGCATAAACATCTCATATATAATCTTGTATTGATATACTTTGAAGTATTTATTTAAAAATAAACATGTGACATTATCTTATTCGCGCAATGAGCGTGAAAAAACTAGTAATAATAATAATAATATTGGTAATGGTGATCATGTGGTTGTGTTTTGGTGTGATGGTACGTGGTGGTGGTGGTGGTGGTGATTGTGTAGTTGTGTGGTGGTGGTGATTATGTGGTTGTGTTGTGGTGTGGCGATGTTGGTGGTAGTGGTAACTGTGGTGCCTCGATGGTTGTGGCGGTAATAATAATAACAACAACAACAACAAAAACAACAACAATAATAATAATAATAATAATAATACGGAAACTAACTTTAAAAAAAGAGAGGAAAGAGAGATGGAAAATAAAGAATCCAATCCGACTAACAAATTAGGAAGACATTTTCTGTCAAATTGGACATTTTTTCATTGATCAGAATAAATATTTTTCTTTGACTTCATTTTTCTTTGAAAAATTCAGAAAATAATTTTCGAAAATCATTTTTCAAGTTTTCAAACGGACCCTAAATTTAATTACCTATTTTACATTTTTTTCCTAATTAATTTATTTAAAAAAATTATCCATCTTGAATATTTAACTAATAACACACACCTAGTCAACATTTGATAAAATTTTAGTAAAATACTAAAATGTTGTGCCCATCTTACAAACTCCATCGAAAAATTGAATTGGCCTGGTTTGACTTGGAAGTTGGAAAGAAATTAAGTTGCCCAAATTGAACTGCGTTTTGCCCTCCTCAAATTAGGTTCCTCTCCATTAACTTGCAGCACCAACTGTTTGACTCTTGACATTTCATTCTCGAAGTTTTACTCTCTTTGGTCATGTCCCACTATCCATCCCTTAACCATATCCCATTTCATAAAATTAGAACCACAACAAAATCAAAATCCAAACTTTTAAATAATATAATCTCAGCTAGTAATTATAGACGGTTATTTAATTTGTGCATAAAGATCTAATCTAACTTATATAATCGTGCTATTTGAGAGAAATGGGTATCATCCCTTTCTTTTTCAGCATTGTTGGCTGCCTAATTATCTATTTATCATGTCAAGCTGACCATAAGGAGATGCCCATTGCTGATCTGTTCAAAATCATTAGCCAATAGACTGTTCTTATTGAGAATCAAACTTGAAATCTTGTGGTTATCAAGTCAATAACACAACCAACTTGATTGGAGTGACTCCTATTTCCTCTTTGTTGCTGCAGTAGAAATACTAATGAGCAAAATGAACTAACATATCATTATTCTTCTTCCTCGTCAAAATCATTATTTTTCTAGTTTTACCTATCATTTTGCTAGAAAAATAGAATTAAACTTTCCTTTTGCAGTGTGGTAAGAATGCTATAATATTGAACATTTTAATTTATTTTGCATATTACATTAAATATCTGCACCGTACCCATGAGATAAAACTAATCTAACCTTGCATTTTAGTAACATTCTAAAATTTTCTACGAACCTATTAACTTTCATATATACAGCTAATTAGCCAAATGAAAACAATGTATATAAGTCGAATCAGCACCTACCCTGTCACACAGATCAGATCTCATTCATGTACAAAGCTCATTATTATTATTATTATTATTATTATTATTTTTAGCATGAATGCAGATTAAATGGCTACAATACTGATGCATGAGTTGGATGGGTTTTATGCATGATTTTGAATTTTATTTTATTTTAAAATTTTGAAGATTTATATAACTATATATATATATATATATATATGCTCAACCTTCATCCCATGTAACACTGACAGAATTGTGTCTGTACATGTGACTTCTTCTCCCTTGTCCCATGGCAGTTGGTTTTCTTCCCACCAAAAGTTAGACACAAAAAGATACCACTTTTGGTCCACCCCACATAGACATACCACTTTCAAATCTTCAATTTATACGCCTTTCCTCTCGTCAACATTTTTCATCAATTTAGGCAACAAAGAAACAAGAGATATAGAGAGAGAGATTATGATGGAAGAGAGAAAGGAGGAGATGGGGAGAGACTGTAGTGAGGATTTGCGGAGGTCGGTGAAGAAACTGCACTTTGGGAGCTGGGAGGAGAAGGAGGTGGCGGCGGCGGAGATTAAGAGGCTGGCCAAAGAAGACTTAAGGCGGCGGAAATTCATGGCGGAGCTGGGCGTTATTCCGCCGTTGGTGGATATGCTCGGCTCTGAGATGGTGGCGCGCCGGAGGTTGGCGGTTCAAGCGTTGATTGTGCTGGCGCATGGATCTTACACGTAAGTTCATTTATCATTTTATTGTGTTTGTTTGCCTACACCCCAAAATTTCTGATAGGACAGAATTATGGAGGAATAAATCATGTAAGAGATAGAATTATGGAAGGATAAATCATGTAACTAGTTACATGTAAAATAAGAGAATTAATATCTCGTGTTCACAAAGAGTCATTCTTATAAGAAATAGTTCTTACACTGTCACGATCAAAACTTCATACACAAAAATTTCTCATAAATTATATGACTAGTTATCGTGTTTACAAGGAGTCACTTGAGGGTGAAGTTTTTATATTGTGACTGTTAATACTGGATTATACATTATTGTTTGTAATTTATTTCTTAAGAGTCAACTGAGTTAACTGTCTCTGCCTGTTATTAATGGTGTTTGTTTTTTTTTGAAAAATTAATTGTGTTTGTTAATTACTAGGATTATTTATTTATTTATTAATGTTAAGTCATCGTTTTGAGTACAAATTAAATACGAGGTCATGGGTTGTCATACTTCTTCTTCGGCAGACAAGTTATTTATTATAACGTTGTCACACAGATCTAGTTTCAAGAATCTTGTTGACTTCTTTATTCATATATTTTGTTTTTCTGGGTTTCCTATATGATGGGCAAACTCCATTATTGTCAGCTTCCCCAGATTAAACTAACTGGTCTGACAACTTCAAAAATTGTGTTTAGTTTTATTTTTTTTTGGTTCTTTATTTTTAATGACATTGGTTTTTCTTGGTTCCCATTTCCAGGAACAAGGCTCTAATGGTGGAAGCAGGAATCTTATCAAAATTACCTGAGAAAATGGATGTGACAGAAGAATTAATTAATCAAGAGTTTTTACACCTTGTTCTGAGTGTGTCATCATTAGCAAGCAGCCAATTCCCAGTGATAAACTCCTCAAGAATCATCCCATTTGTTGTCAGCATTCTTGAGACGACAGCAAGCAATGAGACCAGAGGATTATGTTTGGAAACATTGTACATTTTGTCCTCAGTTCTGGGGAATTCAGGAATCTTGGTCAGAAATGGGGTGGTGGGTGTTCTGTTGAGGCTGTGTTCATCAAGAGAGGTATCAGAGAAGGCCCTGGCAGTTCTGGGGAACTTGATTGTGACCCAGACAGGGAAGAAAGCGTTGGAAGAGAATCCGTGGGTGCCCGAGGGGTTAATCGAGACGATGGCATGGGACGAGAAGCCGAAATGCCAGGAATTAGCAGTGTATATTCTGATGATCTTAGCACACCAGAGTTCTGTACAAAGGGAGAAAATGGCAAAGGCTGAAATTGTTCCAATCCTGCTTGAAGTGGCCTTGTTGGGCAGTCCTTTGGCTCAGAAAAGGGCACTGAAATTGCTGCAATGGTTCAAAGATGAAAGGCAGAGGTCTATGGAGCATCATTCCGGGCCTCAGATGAGAAGGAGCTCGATTGGTTCGCCCGTTCATCCTAGAGAAGCCGACGAGGAGGGGAAGAGGCTGCTGAAAAAGATTGTGAAGCAGAGCTTGTATAAGAACATGGAAACGATTACCCGTCGGGCCAATTGCTCAGGAGAGTCTTCCAGGCTCAAGACATTAGCCATTAATTCAAGCTCCAAGAGCTTGCCTTACTAGACAGGTTGATTGAATTGAAGCTGAAAGGGGGGTGGGGGGTGGAATTATATTGATTTCCTTTTGTTTTAGCCTTCTGCTGCAGATTCTCTGCACTGATCTTTGTATCATATGGATGAACAATGAACAATTAGATAGTTATTGCAGATTAAGTATTTCCTTTACTTTCATCTGCAATTATGCACTATGGTGCATTGTATATTACTGAACATTGAATTAACAAGAACTCCTTCCAAGTTCCAATGTACGATCATTAACATGAAAGCCTAACAACATTAAACATTAATAGTAAGGTTGTGTTTGGTCGGGAGCTTTTCTACCATACTATATGATCATGGTCACATGGCTAATTAGGAAACGATTAATGAATACGACTGAGGTCGAGGATGCGGTTTCTAAAAAGAGTTTGGTGGTGTTTTAGAGCAAAGCCTACTGTCTTAAAAACAAACTCTCATCACGTAAACAACGGTAACTTACTTTATGTATTAAAAAGACATTCTCATCACATTAGGACGCGGTTGAGATTGCAGCCACCGGTTAATTACAGAAAGATTTTTGGGTGCGAATGTTGTCGAGGATGCAGCTTCCAGAAGTGTCATGGAGGTGTTTTAGAGTAGTGCATGTGATCTTAAAAATCAAATCTCATCACTCTAGGACGTGGTTGAGATCACGGCCATGACACTTATTAGGGAACAATTCATGGTACCACACTTGAGGATGCTAGAAGTAGCTTGGAGGTGTTCTGGAGCAACAACCATGTTCTTAAAAACCAACTCTCATTAAGTTATGACATGATTGAGATCGCGGCGGTTGTGGGGCTAACTATTGAAAATTTTTTGGACGTGACTGCATATAAGGGTTCGATTTCCAAAAGTAGCGTGGAGGTGTTTTGGAGTAGTGCCTACGATCTTAAAACTCAATTCTTATTACGTTAGGACGCTACTGAGATCATGAGCATGGGGCAAACTAGTGATTGATTAATGGACACGCTTACGGTCGAGGGTGAGCTTTCCAAAAGTAGCTTGGAGGTGTTTTGGAGCCGCGCCCGTAGTTTTAAAAATGAACTTTCATCACGTAAACAACTATGACCTACTTTAAGTATTAAACCAACTCTCATCACGTTAGGACGCGACTGAGATTGCGATTGCGGGGCTAATTAAGTAACAATTAATGGATGTGACTCTGATCGAGAGTGCGATTTTTAGAAAGAGTTTGGAGGTATTTTGGAGCAGCACCCATGGTCTTAAATACCAACTCTCATCATGTTAACAACCGTGGCCTACTTTACTTTTCACGAGATACGTGAATACCCAAAGTTGAAGATCAAGATATATGTGTATGCTTGACTCGCTTGTTTTGTCCTGGATTTCATCCCTTTATAGAGCATTTGAATCCGTATTCCTTTCATTTCTACTTTCTAGACTTTGTGTTCATTGTCTTATGTGTGTTTTGCCTTTGGCCTCCTTGTTCTACTTGAATTTGTTTTCATAGTTTTGACGGGATTGAGATTTCTAATTCCTTGTTTTGATGTTTGCCAACTAGGGCAACACATTTGCATTTGTCCGGGTGACTTCCCCTCGTAGGCCTTTCCCCCTAGGTTGTACACATTATGTGTAGGGATGGCAATGTGTCCCGTCCCTGACGGGGATCCCCGGCCCGTCCCCCGTCTCTAACGGGGACGGGGATGAAGAAATTTTCGAAGATCGGGGACGGAGATGGGGAGGGAAAACTTCAATTCACAAATTCTCTGTCGGGGACGGAGATACCCCTCCCTGTCCCCGAATAATTATATATATATATATATAATTTAAATTTTGAAACTAGGACTTATATTTTAAAAATCTTTTATTATTAAAATTTATATTTATTTAATATTTTGACTATGAGCTGACAGGGAATGAGAAATTCCAGTCCCCGCCTAATTCCCCGCGGGGACGGGGATGAGGAATATTTTTTAATTTTCCGTCGGGGACGGGATACTACTCGTCCCTGCCCCGTTGCCATCCCTAATTATGTGCCTCCCTTCTTGATATATCCATCAAAGATATCAATATCCGAAATATTACACGGATAAAATATTAATATATGAAAATAAAATAAGAGGCTGTTAAAATATGGATGAAGTTATAAAGTAAAAGACGGTTAGTATTGAATGATAGACAAGAAGTTAAAAAGTAAAATTGAAATAAAAAAATAATATTACATATACTTTCAGTTTCTAAATTTTAATCCATACTCATGTGGATTGTTAGGATCCATCAGAAAAAGAATGCTCATATCATATGGCTTGATAAATGATAACGGGATAAATAATTATTTAATTTAATTCAAACAAAATGAATATGTGTCCAGAGTTCATTGTGTTTGGCTAGCCGGCCAGCGCCAGTGGTCATGATAATACTTGGAGCTGGCGATGGACTCGCGGGTGAAGTGAAGAGACGAACTGCAAAATTTTGGTCTTGGTATGTTTGCGTGGGTTGTGCGGGAGGG
Organism: Ipomoea triloba; assembly: GCF_003576645.1. Taxonomy (NCBI): domain Eukaryota; kingdom Viridiplantae; phylum Streptophyta; class Magnoliopsida; order Solanales; family Convolvulaceae; genus Ipomoea; species Ipomoea triloba. Next base: position 2,255,974 of record NC_044925.1, on the reverse strand, counting down.
ATAGCGACGCTGACACAGACGCAGAGTTCGCGGGAATATGGCGGACACTTGTTTGGGACCCCCCTTCTCTATTCCTTCCTTAAATGCCTTTACTTCTTTCCCATTTTCTCTCTTCCATTTCCATCCTATTTGTCTCTCTTCTTCGCCTTCTAGAAGCAGCAGAGATAGATCTCTCTCCTTCTCTCTCATGGCTTCCTCCGCTCGTGGCTCTCCCACACACTCCTCCGTCCCCACTGCTCATCAGCCCTCACTGGTGGTTTTCTCGGGTATGGTATAGATTTATTTTTTCTGATTAATTTTATGGTAAGTGTGAAAAATGTGAAAAAAAAATAAAAAATTGAATCTTTGAAATACCCACTTAGTAATTCTTTTTGCCTCTGATTTTATTCGTGATGCTTTGAGGGTTTGGCCTTTAATTTTTATTTTTGCGGGGATAAAAGCAAAGCGAATCTCGATTCTGGACCTAGGAGGATCCTTATTTTTATATATTCAGTGTATAATCTTGAAGATTGAAGTGAAAGGAGAAGCTTTAGCCCAGTCAATTGAAAACAGAAAATGGTGAATAATTGTTATTGGATTTCAGTTTTTGACTAAGAAATACATAATCTAGCGTGGTAAAAGGCTTATACTGCTTATTCTACTCAAATGTACCTCTTTAAATGATGGGATTGTAGAATTAGTTCTGTTTCATTCTCTAGCTCTGGCTGCTTATGTCACTCATTACTAAGGGATCTGACAAGTTGTTAGTACACAGGTGGAACAGCCTTTAATGGTGTTGCAGAAGAGCTTAAGAAGTTAACTACTTGTGTTGCTCATGTTCTTCCTGTTTCTGATGATGGTGGAAGTACAGCTGAGATTGTCCGAGTTCTTGGTAAGTGTTTTTTAAAATTTCTTATCTGCTGATCCTTATTTTGTGTTTTACCACTACCCTTGATTTCTTGACAGTAAATCTTTGTATTAGTTTGAAAGTACTCATCACTGTAAGTAATTTCACATTATGTTCTCCTTGCTTTTCTGCCGATACTCAACGTTCTGAACCACTTTGGCTAAGATTAATGCTGCCAAAAGATTGACATTTAGGAGTATGTAGTTGGCGAATTAGTATGTCTGATTATATATGTAGCTATTACCTTGCCCCAAATTGGAAAGAATGGGAAAGTTTTGTTAGATGTTAAAGTTTACTTATGGAAACTGTTATCTAAGGATCATGCTCTACTTACCAGTTCCAGTTTGTCACATATACTAAGTCCTTTTCAGTTTTCACTTTGTTTCTGTGTTCATGTATTCATTTATTTTTCCTTCAAACTGTGTGGCAGTTAGCAAGTGTATTTTATGGGTATCCTGCAGGTGGCCCTGCAGTTGGTGACATACGGTCAAGATGCTTGAGACTGTCTGATCAAAGTACCTCTGAGGCTCTTGCTGTGAGAACATTGCTTGGTCATCGACTACCTCTTGATGCACAAAAAGCAAAGCTAGAGTGGTAGTGAAACCATATTTTTGAGTAATGCCTTTGTTCTATTCTGCTGATGTTCTTTCTCCATTTTAGTGTGCTCTAGGAATTTTTCTTTTCTTTTTCTTTTCATGTGTATAACTAGCCTTTCTGGGAACTTTTGTGTTTAAACTGCTTTGGTAAGATAATTGACATTGCCAATAATGACTATATGGTCAATAGGTATGATATTGTGGAAGGGAACCATAACCTTTGGAAAGGCGTCTCAAAACCTTACAGGGAAACTATACGAGCTTTCTTGGCTTACTTTCAAGACCAGGTTCGTAGTTGTTTTGTCAACCTTATCTCTCAGTTGCAGGCTTGCAGCTATTCTTGGACTTTGTTTCTGATGTCCATCTGACTTGATTTCAGTTAGTTGCCAAAATTGATTTTCTTCATGCAATTAACATTGATCAGTTTAGTATATTTTAGAATTGCATGATGCATGTAGAATTCGAATAGATGATGATGCATGCTAATTGAATTTGTACATAAAATGAGTATGACTGCAAGCAAGATGGATCTGCACATGATTCCCTTTACCTTTTCAGTTGTGGTTTTATTACTTGGTAAAGCTGTTAAATGCTAGAGATTGACATTACATTGCACACTTTTAGTCATTCTGGTTTTTCTATCGTTTCTTTACCTTCCCTGTCATTCTTTTAAATGTGCAAATCTGTAATTAGCTTTGGAATTGTTAACATTTCTTGTATTAAACTGATGAATCTTCACTTTTTTACAATGTGATCTTGAGATGTCTTGATATATCTAACATGCCTTTTTGATTTTCTTTATTGCTATGATCTTTTAGTATTGGAGTCAGATCATTTTGTCTTTAACTTTGGATGATTGCGTACAATACGGTGTATTGAAAATTCAAGTTTAGGCTCTCTTTGACTGATATCATGGGCATTAGTGTTAGTTCTCTTCTTATTTAGAAGACAGTTGACGAGTTCTTAAATTTATATGGACTTCTTTTATATGCAGATTCTTCGGCGCTCAGAAGATTCATTTTGTTTTAGTAATGGAAGGTATTTGATACTAGCCTGCTTGACTGCATCACAAATATGATATTGCAGATTTACATTCTGATGTGAATTCTTTTATCTCTAGTATTAGTAATGCCATGGATCACCAATATTTCTTTTTGATGGTATTTTTGGTCAAGTCATGTGCCTATAGCAATGCCTTTACGAAGGTCTTTAAGTAGCTTCTCTATGTGCCTTCCTCTTTGATAGTGTTTATAGATAGCTGTAATTCTATAACTATTTTCTTCAGAATTGGTACCCATTTAAGTTTCTCCTGTTCCGGCTTAATGGAAATAGATTCTATATTGAACTTGAACTTGCTTTTGCAGTTCTGACTTGATAAAACCCCGGGTTACCCTTGCAGCATTGGGAATTTTTTCTTTGCAGGAGCACGGACATTTTTTCAGTCTCTAGATGCTGCAATCTTTTTGTTTTCACGTGTTTCTGATATTCCAACAGAAAGTCTGGTTCTTCCTGTGATATCCACTAACGAGAGGCTTACATTGGGCTGTGAATTATGGGTATGATCTCTCTTTTACAGAAACTCTTCTCCTTCCCCTACCCTCCCATGCTTCTCTTCTGATAACTCATAAGTATCTTTAACTGAAGCATGTGTTTTAATTCCCATGTCGAGCAAATATGCGTATTCATTTGAGTAGAATGATGATTTTTTGGGGTGGGGGGTGGCGGGGTATGTTGGCCGTCATATGTTGCCCATTTGATTGGTTTGATCGCATTGAAGCTTACCTTTTCATTATTACGAATGAATAATTAGCACTGTTGTTAAAATCGGCCTAGGCGGCCTCCTAGGCACCGGTTAGGCACTAGGCGCCTCTCGGCCGAGGGGATTTTACCCTTAGATGGACATTAGTTGATTGGTCGCCTAGGTGGCCTCCTAGACACCGGTTAGGCGCTAGGCGCCCCTCGGCTGAGGGGATTTTACCCTTAGGTGGACATTAGTTGATTGGTCGCCTAGGCGGCCGACTAGCGCCTAACACCTTCTATAATATTGTAAATTAGATCATGCAATCTCAAGTTGTTCCAATGCATGTAGGTTCTTTCGGTCTTTCCTGGTTTTGGTTTTTGGTTTAATGAGATGTGGCAGCGGAAAAAAAAAATTAATCCTCATTTTCTTTACTAGATATCAAATCAAAACCGTTCTTATGGTCTCTTTTCATTAGGACGGTACCATTATACGTGGACAGAATGAAATATCTCACCCAACAAATGGACGCATGGAACCCATAAACAAGGTATCTCTTTGCATTATTTCACTTTTATATTTATCATGCCTAGTTAGTAGTCATTAATTATTTAATTACATATCGTGCATTCTCCTATTCGATGTTTTCCTTTGCTGTTGCCCTAAAAAATGTACTATAAATATGCTCCATATGTTATATGTTACATTTCTTACCTCATTTCTGGCTGAATCTATATGGACAGGGGATCTCTTCATCTCCTGCACTTGCTTCAAAAATAAAGCGGGTGTTCTACATGTCAAGTGAAGGAAGCAACTTATTGCATGAGGTAAATTATTAAATACTGTCACAATTATGTTCCAAAAGAAAATCTCGACTCTCTTTTGCCCCTATTACTTTCATTTGTATTCAATTCCTCAATAATCCTTAAAGGTATTGTTGGGTGGAGGCCGGTAAAAGGCCAAGTCTAACCTCTCGAAAATGTGGTGGCTATATATAAAGAAATAAAGTTGCGCTTTCGTTGTGAGCTATAGCTTTTGGCGTAGTGGTAAACGCTTGATCCTAACAAGTCGTATTAGAGCCAGGTCACAGGCAGCTGATCTGTACTTCCAATTTTCTCTCAATTTGTCAGGTTTTCCCTGCTGTAAATCCAACGGTCTTGGAAAAGTTGAGAAATGCAGACTGCATCATATTTGCCATGGGATCGCTCTTTACTTCCATTTGCCCTTCTCTGGTAATTTTATGCGCATACACACCACATATGTATCATGTATGTACGTATATTTCTTAAATTCGTGTTTTGATTGGATAAGATAAGATGTAATCTTCCCTCCGGGCTAAGCTCATATTTTCGTATGTGATTTTATCTGCCATTTATATAACAATGCACTTCACAAACTTCAATTTTACTGATATTTGATCTACATTCCTAGGTTTTACTTGGAGTTGGGGAAGCCATCGCTTCACAGTCATGCCCCAAGGTTGATTTGCTAATATCCATGACTTCATATTGGTTTTTATGTGAAAATGATTTCAAGTAATCTTCTCTTTTGAGACTAATTTGCCATGTTCAGATTTAGGAAAATTATCGTCTTTTCTTCCTTGTTTAATCATCTCCATAGGTACTTCTGTTGAATGGTACACATGACCGTGAAACCAGTGGCTTTACTGCTTCCTGCTTTGTGACAGCCATCACCGATGCCCTAAACCGAACTTATGGGGATCATTGCAATTGCCTTAAAAATCCTGTAAGTAGCTAGATCTACACGTATATTTGGTACAACTTCTGTTAGCTCTATTGATTCTTGATCGAAGTTAGTCATTCTGAACTTCTGAATCGAACGTGCAATCTAACTAACAAAATTCTTTCTTGCTTATCTGTCGTTTGTCACTACAGCCAAATAGATATATCAATACGCTTCTGGTGCCAAAAGACGGCCAAATCCCCGTGGATGTTGATCGCCTCACTTCCCAAGGGATTCATAATGTGGTACGTGCCCGTGTTAACATTTCTTCTGCTTGCCTCTTGGAATGTGGTATATTGTCTCAATTAATCAGAACAAGGCCGCCTATTTGAATATAACTGTTAAGTGTGAAGGGCATGAGTCGTTCTAATTTTGCGTTTTACCCTACTAGAACCTTCAGATTTCCATATTTGCTCTTCCAGTGATGCATTTTGCATAAAAGCTTCAATTCTTGCAGGTGACTGTAGATTCGGTCCATGACGCAAAAGTCGGTGCAATTTTCGACCCAAAATCATTAATCCAAGCACTCGCGGGTTTGATCATACAAACATGAATGAGAGAAACCGCAACTGCTCCTCGATCGACCTTGCAGATGATGAATTATGTTTGGCTTTGAAGCTAATAATGCTTTGACTGCCCTGCCTTCACAGAAGATTGCACTTCTTTTCATTTGACAGTGATCCTAGGAGGAGGATACAAGGTTTCTTTCATTGATTCTAGTACAGCTATTGGACATATATTGTATGTTTTAGGGAAGTTATAGAAGAAGCCCTTTGATGGATCCACACCACAGTTCATATGTGATCAGAATTAGTGTACAGTGTAGTTCATTCACATCAAATTACAAATGCTGTTTCACATCACAAATATGTCCGTTTATTTATTTATTTATTTTTTAATTTTTTTTAATTTAATAATATTTAATTTTTAATAAATAAATAAATAAATTTTAAAAATAAAATAAAAAAGAACACATGTCAACACCATAAAAATTTAACCTGCTAAACAAGTTTTATTGGATTTAATTGAACTGGGACTTGAATAGAACTTTTTCTTTTTTACTTGAGGAATCTAATTGCACTATTCAATTGACTTAGTGTGCTAATTTGGTTTTTTATTTTTTCTAAAAAATTATCTACTTTTTGGTTTGAGTTGTAATTTTGGTAATCTTTTAGAAATAATTAATTACTACTTTTATATGATAGTGAAATGGCGAAATGGGAAATAATCGCATATATTAAATTTCTCAAAAATATTAAATCTAAGCTCCCAAAGGCGGCTGCTAGCCAATGGGTTTTGATTATATTTTTCAATTGATTGCCCATATTGCCCATGGTTCTATCACAACATTGCATGCAGTGTCGACGGAATACGAACTTCATTCTCCTTTCTAACTTGCCGGCCGGTAGGGCTTTTCCGATAGATCCATGGAATCTTCTTCTGTTCAATTCAATTCCGTGTTAAGATTCAGTGAGAACACAAATGCACAAATGCAAATGCAAAGCCAGCGAACTCTATAAATAACGAACCAATCCAATGCATTATTCATTCACAGATCAGATCATATCATATTTAGTTAAGTTGTATACATTACAAACATTCTTTAATTTTAAGCTAAGCTAAGGTTTAATTTGAGTTCAGCTATGGCTTCCAATAGCAGTTTGAAGCTCCTCGTTGCTCTCGCATTGGTGTTTGCGACGTCGGCTTATTTAGCCGCGTCTCGAACACTATCCGATTCATTGATGGTGGAGAGGCACGAGCAGTGGATGGCTCAATATGGGCGTGTTTACAAAGATGAGGTTGAGAAAGCAAAGCGATACAATATTTTCAAAGGAAATGTTGAGTACATTGAGTCCTTCAATAAGGCAGGAAACAAGCCTTATAAGCTAGGCATCAATCAATTTGCGGATTTGACGAACCAGGAATTTCGAGCATCTCGGAATGGGTACAAATTATCGCTGCCTCACCAATATTCTTCTTCCGATAAGCTGTTTAGGTATGAAAATGTGAGTGTAGTACCGGCTGCGGTGGATTGGAGGAAGAAGGGAGCTGTTACTCCGGTTAAAGATCAAGGCGATTGTGGTAAGTATTATATAGTATGACAACCACATGTATATGTTAAGATCAAGTGCTTATAATTACTACAACAAAAGCTTGTAGTGAAAGCGCAAATTTATTACCTAATCACATGATGCTAAATTGGCCTTTACCACCCTCTGCTCAACAATCCCTCAATCTCTCAGCACCTGCTAGTCTCAACACTCTTGTTGGGATCCCTCAATTTCTCAGCACCAGCCAATCTCAACACTCTTGCTGGGATCCCTTAGTTTCTCAGCACCAGCCAGTCTCAATGCTACATGGTGCTAAACTTAGCCTGGCCCTTATATCACCACAAGTTTTCAAAAACTAAGGTGCTAGACTTGATCCTTTACCGACCTCCGCATAAATCCGTCTCAATGGTCTTGCTCGGATTGCCACATGGTACTAAACTTAGCCCTTATACCACTACACGTTTTCAAAATCTAGGGTGTTAGACTTGACACTTACGGACAGGCCTTCGTTCCACCAGTCAGTCTCAACGCTCTTGCTGGGACTGTCACATGGTGCTAAATTTAACCCTTATACTATCACATGCTTTCAAAAACTAGAATGCTGAACTTACCCTTTACTTACCTCCGTCTAACAATTTCCCTAGTCAGATGGTGCTGGATACCTATACATGCATGCATCGATCTAATTGCAAACTTACATACATGCTATATATATAGGATCTTGTTGGGCCTTTTCCGCCGTTGCCGCCGTGGAAGGAATCACCAAACTCTCAACCGGCAAGCTGATGTCATTGTCGGAGCAAGAGCTTGTAGACTGCGACTTTAGACGCCAAGACTACGGGTGCCAAGGAGGATTCATGGACGATGCATTCAAGTTCATAATAAGCAACAAAGGCCTCACCACCGAATCCAACTACCCATACCAAGGAACCGACGGATCCTGCAACAAAACCAAGTCATCCGACCACGCAGCAAAGATCAGCGGCTACGAAGACGTCCCCGCAAACAGCGAGTCGGCATTGGAGAAGGCCGTGGCCAAGCAGCCCGTATCCGTGGCCATAGACGCCGGAGGGGATTTCTGGTCGTACTCCAGCGGCGTCTTCACGGGAGAATGCGGGACGGAGTTGAATCACGGCGTGACGGTAGTTGGGTACGGGAAAACGGAGAATGGGACTAAGTATTGGTTGGTGAAGAACTCGTGGGGGACAAGCTGGGGTGAGAATGGTTACATTAGAATGCAGAAAGACATTGGCGCTAAGGAAGGGCTTTGTGGTATTGCCATGAGAGGATCATATCCAACTGCTTAATTTATTCACTAAACCTATCCACCCGCCCATTAATTAATTTCTCTTAATTGTTTCCTTGAATTTTTATTGTGTGTGTTCAATATAATTTTAATGCAAACTCTACATACTGTATTAGATTCTTTATTGTACGTACTGGATTTATTCATATTGTTTTTTCATAATAAATAAAGGAAATGTTGTTGTATTTTTATGCAAATTTTCTTATGAATATCAATGTTGTATTATAAAATACTTTGAGTTTATAAAAAGTTTTAAATTGGGGTTGGTTTGACTATTGGCTTGATAATCACAAGGTTCTAATTTCAACTTCAGTCGGAATAATGGTCTATTAACATTTTTTGTTTGAGCCGTGGTCTATTGATCTTTTTTATTTGAGCTGGTCACTTATGAGCAACCTAACATAGACTGTTTCACCTTCTTGTAGTTCTTTGTCGGCTAAGATTACAAAGCGGGATATGATTTACCAGTACACATCTTTAGATAGTTATTGCAAATGCAATAGCATTGGCACCATTATTAACGGGTAATGTACAAAATTAGAGTCCTCCCCTACCAATTCAAAGCAACGTCTACGGAATTCGAACTTCATTGTCGCTATCATTTGTAAGATAAATTAGGAGAACTATTTTCTCCAAATTTATCTCACTGTTTGTTAATATAAAATAAGTTTAGGAGGAAAATTTAGGATTACTCTAATATTAATTATTGATTGGCCGTTAATTAACGGATAACGCACAACATTAGAGCCTAGCTTTATCAAAGCAGCGTCTACGGAATTCAAAACTTGATTGTCACTATCATTTGTAACTTGCCGGCTTTTCCATTGAATCTACTTCCGTGATAAGATTCTGTGACAATGAAATTCCAAACCGTACGTACCAGCCCTATAAATACCGTTGCATCTTTAACAGAATGCATTCACTCACAACACATTACAGTTGTAAACATTTTACAACCATTTTTAATTACTATGGCTTCCAATAGCTTGAAGCTCCTCGTTGCTCTTGCACTGGTGTTTGCGACGTCGGCTTATTTAGCCACGTCTCGAACATTGTCTGATTCATTGATGGTGGTGAGACACGAGCAGTGGATGGCTCAGTATGGACGCGTTTACAAAAATGAAGCTGAGAAAACAAAACGATTTAACATTTTTAAAGAGAATGTTGAATATATTGAGTCTTTTAATAAGGCTGGAACCAAGCCTTATAAGCTTGGCATCAATGCATTTGCCGATTTGACTAACCAGGAATTCAAAGCATCTCGGAATGGATACAAATTGCCTCACGACTGCTCCTCCAATACGCCATTTAGGTATGAAAATGCGAGTGCAGTTCCAACTACCGTGGACTGGAGGACGAAGGGAGCCGTTACTCCGGTTAAAGATCAAGGCCAATGTGGTAATTATAACTATCCAACTTTGATTTGATTTGTTAATATATCTGGCCTGGGGACTAAAAGAATTAATTGTAAAATTAATTACATAGGATGTTGCTGGGCATTTTCTGCTGTGGCCGCAATGGAAGGAATTACGAAGCTCTCAACCGGCAATCTGATTTCACTGTCAGAGCAAGAGCTAGTAGACTGCGACGTAAAAGGCATAGATCAAGGCTGCGAAGGAGGCCTAATGGACGATGCATTCACCTTCATAATAAACAACAAAGGCCTCACAACCGAATCCAACTACCCATACCAAGGAACCGACGGCTCTTGCAAGAAAAGCAAGTCATCCAACAGCGCAGCAAAGATCACCGGCTACGAAGACGTCCCCGCTAACAGCGAGTCCGCCTTGGAGAAGGCGGTGGCGAACCAGCCTGTATCCGTGGCCATAGACGCGGGGGGATCGGATTTCCAGTTCTACTCGAGCGGGGTTTTCACGGGAGAGTGCGGGACGGAGCTGGATCACGGCGTGACGGCTGTTGGGTATGGGATTGCGGAGGATGGGAGTAAGTATTGGTTGGTGAAGAATTCATGGGGAACAAGCTGGGGTGAGAAAGGGTACATTAGGATGCAGAAAGACATAGAGGCTAAGGAAGGGCTTTGCGGTATTGCCATGCAATCATCATATCCCTCTGCTTGAATTCATTAATATATATATATTTGATGAGGCTTTGTATCAATTATCCCTAAAACGCCTCTGTAATTAATGTATCCATTAATTCGTGTGTATTATCTTTTTTCTTGTTTGTGTATATTTAAATTCCAACTGTATTATGGAATCTTTAAAATAGTTTCAATTCCCTATTATTCAATCAAGTAAATCACGTAGATGAAATATATGTTTACACTCGCTCTCCTGGAGTCATTTGTATGGCGCAGCCTAATCAAGTGGTCAATTGTCACAAAAGTTGGACGGTACAAATCGTCCATTTCAATCAAACAACAATAACCTCCTGTATATCATTTTCTTTGGGGGTTGAATTTAGTTCATGATATTACAACACATAATAAGGGTCTATTTACAACGGAGGTACACAGATATGTAATCTCATTTTTCTCTTTACAAATATGACATGTGACAAAAGTTTTATTTTATAAAAAATCAATTTATAATTGGGTGCATAACTTTCTAAAATTCACATTATGAAGGATTATGTGATATATCCTAAACGTTTAGAACTTTGGTACAATAACATATTTCTTCAATCAGTTGTAAGTTTATTAGAACTTTTTTTTTTTAGTCGGCATGGGCAGTTCAACTGGTCACAAGGGTGAAATTTGAGAGAAGAGATCATAGATCAAGTCTTACCATGCTTTGTCGGAGAAGAAGAATTTTTTTTTTAAATATTGGGAGAATAATTTTTTTTAATATCGGATTCGGAAAGCAGGAAAATGATTTCTGAAAATGAGTTATTTTTTAGAAAATATTTTCTTTTCTCGTGCTTGGTTGCATTGTAGAAAATTGTCTTTATGTGTTTGGTTTATTTTCTGAAAAATGAGTAGAATTGTATAATTAAACATTTTATTTAGAATATAAAAATAGTTATAATAATATTATTTATCAAAAATTTTTAAAAATTGGTTTTCAGTGAAAACTAGACTTATGGTTTTCGTCAAAATGACTAGATTTTTTCAATCTTGACTGAATTTTTCGACTGCATTCAAACGCGGAATGAAAACCCAAAAAATAATTTTCAAAATCATTTTGTGAGTTTCCAAACACACCCTAAAATGAAATTTTAATTTATTTAATTTTGATTAATTTGACGAGAAATTAAACCAACGACCATCCTAACAACAATCTATATAAGATCAATTAATATGCACTGAAATAGCTTGCCTTACTACGATATCGAAGACGTACAGGTTTACGTTATATTCATATACGACAAATCATTCAAGATTCTCAAGAAATGCCAAACACAGACCAAATTCGGAGTAATATAATGCAGGAGAACACCGTCACGGCAATCCAAAATTTTGGGAACATATTTTATTATAATATAAGAAAAAGTAATAAATAGAATATGTCACAGCAGAGAATGGCGACATTTTATGGGTTGACACAATAACGACATGAATACAATAAAATTAAATATAGACATGATTTGACTAGTTAAGGTTAACGGGTTAGAGTTATATAAAAATTAATCATAACATGATTTTTAATTTAAACGGATTATGATATACATACAGTTATACACATATTGTTAACATGTTTCACGTTTGCCCGATATGATATGACTAACATTAATGATTTATCCATTAATACACAAATTTTAATTTAATCGATTACTAACATGGCAACCAATTATTGATCTGGAACATATTAAAAGTAAATACTAACTTGTTATTTTTGTGTATATTTCATATTATTATATTAATAGGTCACATTGGCAAACCTACGTCTACGCAGTTCTTGATTGTCAATATCTTGCACTAACTTGCCGTTCTATCCAGGCATTCAAAGTTGAATGAAATGCAAATCAATTTAATTATTTAAGAAAAACATGGGGATCTTAGTTAGCTAGCTAGGTTTATAAATAGTGTAGCATAACCCAATCCATTCACTCACAACATTTCATACATGTGTACATTACAAATATCCCTAGCTAAGATTTGAGATTGTCATTAACCATGGCTTTCAAAAGTTTGAAGCTCATCTTTGCTCTGGTTCTAGTGTTTGCAATGTCAGCGTCATTAGCCACATCTCGAAAATTACCTGATTCATCAATGGTGGAGAGGCACGATCAGTGGATGAGTCAATACGGACGTGTTTACAAAGATGAGGTGGAGAAATCAAAACGATACAAGATATTCAAAGAGAATGTAGAATACATTGATGCTTTCAACAAGGTTGGAACCAAGTCCTACAAGCTTGGTATCAATGCATTTGCTGATTTAACAAACAAGGAATTCCAAGCGTCGCGGAATGGATACAAGTTGCCTCACGAGTGTTCCTCCAATACATTGTTTAGGTATGAAAATGTGAGTGCAGTTCCATCTACCGTGGATTGGAGAAAGAAGGGGGCCGTTACTCCTGTTAAGGATCAAGGCCAATGTGGTGAGTTACAGAATATTTACATCAATTAGTATAATAAGCAAATTAATTAAATTAATTTATAAGCTAGTTACTTAAGTTTGATGTATAATATATATATATAGGATGTTGCTGGGCATTTTCTGCTGTGGCCGCCATGGAAGGAATCACCCAACTCTCAACCGGTAAGCTGATCTCATTGTCGGAGCAAGAGCTAGTAGATTGCGATGTAAAGGGCGAAGATCAAGGCTGCGAAGGAGGCCTAATGGACGATGCTTTCCAGTTCATAATAAACAACAAAGGCCTCACAACCGAATCCAACTACCCATACCAAGGAACCGACGGATCCTGCCAGAAAAGCAAGTCATCCAACAGCGCAGCAAAGATCACTGGCTTTGAAGACGTCCCCGCTAACAGCGAGTCTGCCTTGGAGAAGGCCGTGGCCAATCAGCCTGTATCGGTGGCCATTGATGCCAGCGGAATGGATTTTCAGTTCTACTCTAGCGGGGTGTTCACCGGATCATGCGATACACAGTTGGATCACGGCGTGACGGCCGTGGGGTACGGGAAAGCGGAGGATGGGACTAAGTATTGGTTGGTGAAGAACTCGTGGGGAACAAGTTGGGGTGAGAATGGTTACATCAGAATGCAGAAAGATATTGATGCTAAGGAAGGGCTTTGCGGTATTGCCATGCAAGCATCTTATCCAACTGCAACTGCAACTGCTTGATTAAATACATATATACATACATATATTTCATGAGGCTTTAATTTGTATCACTCATCCTAAATCGCCTCTGTAATCTATCCAATATTTTGTGTATTTTCTTGTTTTCTTGATTATTGTTCTGTATATTTAAATGGATGTGAATGTCAAGTTACATTACAATGAATCTCTTAAGAGAGTTCCATTGAAAAAAAAGTATAAAAACAGCCATTTCAGAGCTTTTAACACTACGGAGTAATATTTTAAGGACTGTTGTACAATGAAGCTGTGGCAACTTGTCGATCAGAGCAAGATTCTAAGGCTAGAGTAATTGTATAAAAATCAGCTATAATAGATTGTACATGTATACAAGAAATGTCAAGAATTAATAATAGATTGAACTTGATGTATAAGCTAGAGGCAAGGGGAGGTTTAGTTATACTATGATTGGTGAATGTTACGGTAGCACTGATACTTCTACAATCAAATTCCATGGTCTTCATCCAATTCTCAAAATCTCCAATTTCCTGCAACACATAAGCCACCATATCAACATTGCACCCTTTGCTAAAAATAAAATTCAAGCAATAATTAATAATGCTAGGCTTACTAGCATATCAATTATCAAGAATTGTAATATTGTTCTTTTTGTGGAAATCAAAAGACCATCTTGATTTCCTGGCACCTATCATTATCACACATTTATGGACTAAAAGAAAGAATTAGTATTCAAGAAGTTGATAACTTTTATAACATGGTGTAAAGGGTGTTTGGAACTCAAGAGCTCCATGATGAATGCTAGGAAGGTCAGGGGAAGGGAAAGCACTTTAATATCCACTCAAAAATAACCCAAGTTTAAACAATTCTTTCGTGCATTTGAGAAAATGTAAATGAAATACAAACCAATGAAGAAGTAAATTCTGATCATTGAATATTGAATGTGAAACACATAATAATTACTGAAAACTGTTCAGAGGGAACACTTGCTTCTTTTAAATTGTCTTGACAATTCTTGTTGTCAAACACAGTAATTCTCAGTTAATGGTGTAAGAATGTACTCATACATTATTTTTTTAAAAAAATCCTAATTACAGCATAATTATCTGTTTGTGGTGTAAGAATGCATGGTGAATTTGTCTTCAAAAACATTATCAATAAATCTTAGTTGAGTAATGAGGCTTCCAAGGAAAGAACCAAAGTAGGAAATGATGACGATATAGGAGCAGAAAGAAGGGATAATTGAGATATTTTGTGATGCTTGGCATTTTGAGTTGATGTGTCCTTGTTTTTCTATACCCTATGGGTGATGTTCTTAGTTACTAGTGGTTTCCTAATGCTTTTAATGTTTGGATTGCTTTTGATTCGTCTAGAGTTGGCAAAGTTTGCCCCTTGATTTTACATCATGGCTTTGAGATTGCGGTCTGTTGCTTTGGTTGTTTTGAACTTTCCAGGGTATGCCCCAACACCCGGTGTAGTTGTTCTTGGGTATTTAATTAATTTTTACATTTACCCAAAATTTATTTAAAAAATAATAATAAATAAAGGTATAATTAGAACAAATACAAAGAAAATTTTCACATCATTGTTCATAGAATTCAACTCCAAGCTCAAGTGCTAAAGCAAGGCAAACAATTAACATTTTTAAATCCTTCTAAACATCAAGCAGACCTATAAGTTTCATATTCTTAGCTAACAACTAGGTTTATTTAAATTTAAAGATTAACATAATGACCGTTCAGAGCACTATTTCAAACACAACCAACCTAAATGATTACGAAGTATATGCTAATCACTCATGGATTTCAATTTTCATTGTATATGATCATGCATAGGTAACAGATTAATAGATAGGGCAAGTCATAACAGCTAGAAAAAAAAAAAAAAAAGTTACAATCTTTCAACTAGTTTGAATTAACTACAGGCTACTAAGAGTGGATAAAACACAGGTACAAAAACTCCTCAATCATTTTTGGCATGCTATTCAACTCACATATAAAATGCAAAGACATAGAAACCAAAGAATACCTTAATTGCAGTATTGATAGAGTGAGAAGCGGCGAGCCACTGATCGGTTTGCTTTCCGAACCGCATAATGGCGGCCGCCAACGCTCGAATTTCCAATTCGATCTTCTTCTCTATCACATAAGCCTCTTGGACCCTGCCGTTCACCGCATCGACCAGAAGGCACTACGCACCGCACCTTTCTTCGATTCCTCTGATTATTGCACATAAAAAAGAAACAAAAATTTAAATCCCCCAAGCAAAATTCTAATAGAATCTTTTTCCATTCGGCAACTGACCTGTAAATGCTCAGAGCTTGAGTGACCTATGATGGTGAACGTTGATCATTTGCGTCAGTGAAGCTTCTAAACTATTGGGCTCCCCGGATCTTACCCGATCCATTTCTGAGTGGCCAGCACTCCTTAATTGCTGATTGGCCAGCACTAAGTAAGGGGGAAAAAATTGTATGAATATTTAAAGCGAGAAGGTGATCTAAACACATACTGGAAATCCCAATGAGCCTTACATCCATCCAAAGACATTAGTGTTTTACATTTCTCACAAAAACCAGAATCATGAACAGAGAATAATATTAAGAATAATTTAAAGGAAACATTAACTAATTTTTTGGGAACATAAACAATTTTTCTGTAAATAAATTACAGTTAACTACTTAACTTTAATTGTCTGAGAAAAAAAAAAAGCAAAACTAAGTCATACAGATTAAAACTATAAATCTGTAATACACTATCAAAGTCATAAAACTTTATAAGTCCGTTTATACAGTTTAATTTTCGTATACAGATTATAACTCATACAGAGCTAGTACTGTAATGTAACCTCAGATTCACATCCTGAGTAATGGTTTTTTTTTTTTTTTTTGGGTTTAAAGATGGGCTGTCATTTTCATGTTGAATAAATATACCTCTGTGCCATTCAAAAGTTTATCTTTGTATTATTAACAGAGTTCATGGCTTTCAAAGTACACAACTATAAGAAGCCAGACAAGAGTGACAAACATCCATCCATCTCCAAAAATATCATCTTAAATCTAAGTGTTCTGATGTCCCATTCTCCACAACTGTTTGAAATGGCAACAATGATTGCAAATGACATTTAACTTCATTCTGGACAATGAAACTTCATAGGGTCAAGACTTCATAGCTTCAAGGGCTACACTTTAAGAACTCGAGTAAAAACTGGGAAGTCAGCAGCTAGACAAAAAGAACAGGGATTGAGGAGTGCTGCTTTGAGTTATAAGCTTGCAAAGAGAAATACAACATAGTACAAATCTCTTGGGGTTTTTCACAGGTTTCTCACAAGAAATATCAACTTCCTTTTCCAAGAAACAATCAAATCATACTTGATCTGCTTTTAATTTTATTGATCAAAAATTCACCAAGACCAGCACCAACATCCACTATTCTTGAGTCAGGCTTTATCTCTACCTTGGTAATTTCTTTTAAAATATCACCCCACTTCCCAGCATTGTCCTCCTCACAAATCTTAGGTATAATTTCAGCCCAAGTGTCAATATGCACAATGTTCTGGTGCTTCAACAACACCTCCACCACTCCACATGCTTCCTCAATCTTACCAAGGTTGCAAAAGCCCTTGACTAATACATGAACAACTGAAAAATGTAGAGAAAACCCTTTTGACATCATCTCCTGCACATAACCTTTTGCCTCATCATACATTCCTTGACTGCAAAAGCCTCCAACCAATGTTCTATAAGACACCAAATTGGGTAGGCATCCATTTGCGGGCATGTCCTCAAGTACCTTACAAGCATCAAGTGCACGCCCTTCCCTACAGAACCCTAAAATAACAGTATTGTAATGAACTATGTCAGGATTGCAACCTTTCACCTTCATTCTACAAAGTAGTTTAAAAGCCTCCCTAAGCTGCTTCTTCCTACACAAGCTATTTAACAAAGTGGTGTAGCTTAAAGTATCTGGAATGAACCCTTTATTAAGCATATCCTCCAGCAAATCAACAGCTTTATTCACTTGACTCTTTCTACACAACCCTTGCATCATGATTCTATATGACTCCACATCTGGCAAAACATCTCTTTTAAACATTTGATTAAACAGTGAGTAGGCAATGCTTAAATCATCATTCAAACATAAAACTTGCATCAGGATGTTATAAGATTTGGTGTTGGGTGAGACTCCATACCGATGAGCAGATTTGAAGAGGTCAAGTGCAGGCCGAATAAAATATTGATGAGCAACAAGGATTTCAAGAATTTGGTTGAGATGTTTAGGACGAGGTTTCATGTTGAACTCCAGGATTGTGTAAAAGGTTTTGAGGGCTTTGTCAGGAAGTCCAGCATCACCGTAGATCTGGATGATGTTTGAGAATAGCGATGGGGAAATGGAAAACTGTTGGGACTTTAGAGAGTATAGGACGGACTGCATGAGTGAAAAGTGGCGAGCACGGCCAAGTTTAATGATGAGGGTGTGGAATGCAGCATAAGAATGCTTGAAATTCGGCTGGCGAGATAACAAATCAAAGATTTCTTTGGACAGTAGTGGATCCGATTGTGAAGCAATCAATTTCTGGATTCGAGCTGCAGACCAAATTGAGGGCTCTTGTTTCTGTTTCTCTATATGTTGGCATGTTTGTCGCTGTCCTTCGTGTTTATCTTGTGTCTCTAGACAACTATGCAAGGTTGAAGAGAAAAGGGCACATGATGCTAAAATTTTTGGCTGGTGCTTAGCGGCATGAATGGTGGCATTTAAGAGATGAAGAGGAACTAAGCGCATCTTTGCTAAAATTTACAAGGAAAGCTTGTTCTGTTTTTAGGTGTTTCCTCACCCCTTATTCAAAGTTCAATGATATATTATGTAGCAGTTTCTTCAAACAAATTTCCTGTAAATGAAAGCGATGAGGGATAGGTTATAATTAAAGTAATATAAATCTAGTACATAGCTTGACTAAATATTTATAGAATAGAAAGTACATATTCTTTATGGAATAGGTACAATCAACAATGCTAACTTCTAAGACAATATGACCTACTGCTTGTAAATGATAACCAATTCAATACTTCATTAATAGTTTCATTGCTTTCACCAACAACACTATTTAAAGTATGTGGATTTTGCGGGACAGATGAATTCCCTGTTGAGTGTTGACATGCCTAATAAAAAACAATAACAAAATCAACTAGAGAACACTCCATAGTTCATTATATTCACATAGCTATACACAATCCACAATTCATTATATTCACATATATAGCTACACACACTCCATAGTTCATTATATTCACATAGCTATACACAATCCACAACACACAACACACAGGTGATGGTGGGAAATATTTCCTTTGACAGCATAATATATCCCCATTTATAGATAAATTTTATAATATTGATATATCAATGTACACTTTTATTGGCATCATATTGTTAAACATACTTGATGATTCTCTTTTGTTTAACAAGATTAATGAAAGAGAGCACTGTTATTGGTATCGAATTGTTACATTGACCCCATACTGCCCCATAGGTCCACACAAAATTCATGACATTTACAGAGGTGGGAGAGGTTCATGCAGATAAATCTAAACAAAAATCTGAAAAAGTGAACAGGATAGAATAGGTGGCCATGCCTTCAGGGTTAAACAATCCTTCATTCATAATAAGCTAGATCAGTGTGTGGACAAATGCACATACTCTGCTACTCTAGGGATTGCAATTGGCCAGGAAACATAATATGTTTTGCTGAAACCCAACTATAAAGGACAGCAATTAGATTAGCTAAGTAGGATATGATCCAGAAATGAACATTGATTTACAAGAAATGTTGTTGGTATCAATTTAATGAACAGATGCAAACATAGAACATAAAACATTGTTGGTTCTTACTTGGCTATACAATGAACATTAAACATAGCTATACAGAGAACATTAAACATAGCTATACACTGCTGGTTCTTACTTGGCTGGTTTTTACAGGGAACATTAAACATAGCTATACATTATAAAATAGTATAAATAGACTAATAATCTGAAATTACTCGCAATGAAGGAAGGCAGGTTCTTATTAGGAAAAGTAGAAGGAATCTGATAAAATCTGATACACTAATAATCTGATATAATATGATAAAATACAGTATAAAATAGTAGGAAAAGTAGAAGGAAGGAAGGCAGGTTCTTATTACCGGCGAGGGTCGCGACTCGCGAGGCTGCTTCGGCGGCAAGCGGTGGGCGAAGGCGGAGGGGAGGTGGAGGCGTGGTGCTGGTTCGACCGCTGACGGTGGGCGAAGGCGGAGGGGAGGTGGTGCTGGTTCGGGCGCCGGCGGTGGGCGAAGACGGAGCGGAGGCGGTGCTGGTTCGGCGGTCGTCGATTGCGTAGGAGAAGCCGAGGGGAATATTACTTAGGGTTACAATTTTAATTGTTAAATTTTTAGTATTTTTTTTTTTGAGAAATTTTTTTAGTATTTTAAATTTATAATTTTTAATAGTATATATATATATATATATATATATATTATATATATATATATATATATATATATATTATATATTATATTATATTATATTATACATGGCTCGCGAGCGATTCGTCGAGCCACGAGCCTATGGCATTAGTGCTCGAGTTCGGCTCAATTGTTAAACGAGCCGCTCGAGCTCGACTCAAACTCAACTTTGACTGAGCCCGAGTCGAGCTTTGACCGAGCGGCTCGGCTCATTTGCAGCCCTACATTCATCCAAAGACATTAGTGTTTTACATTTCTCACAAAAACTAGGATCATGAACTGAGAAGAATATTAAGAATAATTTAAAGGAAACATTAACTAATTTTCTGGGAACATAAACAATTTTTCTGTAAATAAATTACAGTTAACTACTTAACTTTAATTGTCTGAGAAAAAAAAAAAAAAAGAAGCAAAACTAAGTCATACAGATTAAAACTATAAATCTGTAATACACTATCAAAGTCATAAAACTTTATAAGTCAGTTTATACAGTTTAATTTTCGGATACAGATTATAACTCATACAGATTAAAACTGTATACAGATTATACAGTTCACGGATTGAAGTCAGGAAAGGAAAATTTTCCAAAAAACTTTTATAATTATAAGTCATAAAACTTTAATTTTCTGGAAAAATGAAAAAATTATAATAATAATAATAATAATAATAATAATAATAATAATAATAAATAGCAGTAAAATATACCTGTTAGGCTGTTACCTAATGGCCAGGTCGTGGATGGAAGGATTCAAAGAAGATCTCCAATCTAGGGTTTCCTATGTAGAAAGGCAAGAGAAGTGAAACAATGAGCAAAATGAGTTTGAGACTATGAGTATGAGTGGATGATGTTAGAAGGTACACGGATTGCTTCTCGCAATAAGTGTACACTCAAGGAATCACTCAAGAACCTTTCGTGTCTAAAAGAGGATCTTACCTTGTAAACTCTTGGATTTTGAGATCCCAACTCTATAAATGCCTCACCAAACAAACAAATAATACTCTCAACCCTTAGATTATTAAGCAAGGCTAAGAATTAGAGTATTAGGAATCTAGCACTAGAATTAAGATACAAAAATAAAATTAGTTACGGAGTATATAATATGAGTAGTAGTAATCTTTTTGGGTTTTTGGATGTGTGTGAATACAAAGAATAAGATAAGGGGATAAACTAGCTTCTCACTAGCTTACCAAGATTGAATGCTTCTCACAAACAATCTAAACTTCAATGCACTTCTCATGCAAAGAAAAGTGAGAAATTTCACTCAAATTGATTAGAAAATTAAAATTTTACATTTAAATTCTTAAAATAGAGGTAAAATTTGTATCATACATATATATTACTAGTTTTATACGCGCATTGCGCGAATGAGTTAATGCCCAATGTTTATATTTAAATAAATATTTGAAAGTATATCAATGCTTCAATTTGCTGGGTAATGGGTTATTTGAGTACTTTCATTGTCAACAAATCTCCCAAGTAGTTAATATGATTGGTTTCAAACTATTCTTTTTTATTTTTTTCATGGTATTAAAGAAATACATATGCATTATTTTTTGATGTAACTACTATAATTTATTTAATTCAGTAAGAGTAAAATAGAGCGGTTCCGCTTCAATTTGTTGGGTTATTTGAGTACTCTCTTTGTCAATCAATCCCCAAGTAGTTAATATAATTAGCTTCAAATTATTTTAATTTTTTTTCATAGTATTAATAAAATACTTGGTAAATAAATATATAACATTATTTTGTACTATAACTTTGATACTTAATTACAAGATATTGTAAAAATAAGATAATGGACAATGTAATGAATATCAAAGAATCTTTGCATGAGAGAAAATAAAGACAATATAACTAATGAAATTATTTTTTCTTATTTAATTTAATTTTTTGATAATGAATAATTTTTTCAAATAAAGGTATTGTAGACACATAATTCTAAATTAAAGAAATACATATGCATCATTTTTTGTTGTAGCTAGTTATTTATTTAATTTAAAAAGAGTAAAATAGACTAAGAAACTTAATTATGTCAAATTTGATTGAGATGAGGTTCGAACCTAAGACCTTTCTTATAGAAATTAATGGGTAAGTTAAAAGTTAACGGAATATTAACGGAGAAGAGAATATTTAATGGAAAACTTAACGGATAATCATAAAAGTAAGGTTAAATTAAGTAATCTCTATTAATAATATTAATCTGAATTATCTTAACCATCTATTTAATTAAATAACTCATCTAAACCATCCATTTGATTAAATAATTTGACCGTCATTTTTTCTACCCATTTTAGGCCTAACTCTCTTTGGCTCTTATTAGTATATAGTAGAGTAGAAATCAGTTTGTAATAAAACATACATTTTAATTAAAACAATATAGATTTGAAATATAAAATTAAAATTTTTACCACAACAAATACAGTTTGAAGTAAAAAGCAATATATTCTTATAATAGCAAGTTTGCATTTAAATATACACAATGATAATCAAGAAAACAAGAAAATACAGAAATTATTAGATAGATTACAGAGGCGATTTAGGATGAGTGATACAAAGCCTCATGAAATATATGTATGTCTATATATACTTAATCAAGCAGATGCAGTGGGATAAGATGCTTGCATGGCAATACCGCAAAGCCCTTCCTTAGCCTCAATGTCTTTCTGCATTCTAATGTAACCATTCTCACCCCAGCTTGTTCCCCACGAGTTCTTCACCAACCAATACTTAGTCCCATCCTCAGCTTTCCCGTACCCCACGGCCGTCACGCCGTGATCCAACTGCGTATCGCATGATCCGGTGAACACCCCGCTAGAGTAGAACTGGAAATCCATTCCGCTGGCGTCAATGGCCACCGATACAGGCTGATTGGCCACGGCCTTTTCCAAGGCGGACTCGCTGTTAGCGGGGACGTCTTCGTAGCCGCTGATCTTTGCTGCGCTGTTGGATGATTTGCTTTTCTTGCAGGAGCCGTCGGTTCCTTGGTATGGGTAGTTGGATTCAGTTGTGAGGCCTTTGTTGTTTATTATGAACTGGAAAGCATCGTCCATTAGGCCTCCTTCGCAGCCTTGATCTTCGCCCTTTACGTCGCAATCTACAAGCTCTTGCTCAGACAATGAGATCAGCTTACCGGTTGAGAGTTGGGTGATTCCTTCCATGGCGGCCACAGCAGAAAATGCCCAGCAACATCCTATATATATTATACATCAAAATTAAGTTAAGTAGCTAGCTTATAAAATAATTTAATTTGCTTATTATACTAATGTGTAAATATTCTGTAACTCACCACATTGGCCTTGATCCTTAACGGGAGTAACAGCCCCCTTCTTTCTCCAATCTACCGTAGATGGAACTGCACTCACATTTTCATACCTAAACAATGTATTGGAGGAACACTCGTGAGGCAATTTGTATCCATTCCGAGACGCTTGGAATTCCTTGTTTGTTAAATCAGCAAATGCATTGATGCCAAGCTTGTAAGACTTGGTTCCCGCATTGTTGAAAGCATCAATGTATTCTACGTTCTCTTTGAATATCTTGTATCGTTTTGATTTCTCCACTTCATTTTTGTAAACGCGTCCATATTGAGCTATCCATTGATCATGCCTCTCTGCCATTGATGAATCAGGTAATGTTCGAGATGTGGTTAATGATGCTGACATTGCAAACACTACAGCGAGAGCTACGAGAAGCTTCAAACTTTTGAAAGCGGCCATAGTTGACAATCTCGAACCTTAGAGATGTTTGTAATGTAAATGTTGTGAGTGAATGGATTGCGTGAAGCCACACTATTTATAAACCTAGCTAGCCATGATTCCCATGATTTTCTTAAATAATTAAATTAATTTGCATTTCATTCAACTTTGAATGCCTGGATAGCCCGGCAAGTTATTTGCAAGATATTGACAATCAAGAACTGCGTAGAAGTAGGTCTGCTGTTGACATGTAAACAAACCATTTAACCTATTAAGCACCCAACATAAAAATTTTGTCTTAACAGTCAACTTGTTAATTAAAAACCTATTTAACCCATTATTATTAGCATTAGTTACGGTTTTTAAAGAATATTATGATAGGTTAGGAATTGAATATCTTAAATATTTGGTTGGATTTTTTTTTGAAAGAAAACGTAGCTATTCCATTAATTCATAATATAAAACGTTTACATCAACGATCAATGAAATGATAAACCATTTCTTACAGTCAGACATAGAAACAACTTTTCTAACTATGCTATAGAAAACTTGAATCGCAGACTGTTTCATAACTAAGAAGCTATGTTCCTTCAAGAAGCTTAAAGCTTAATTAAAGATCTGGGTCTTCGTCATCATTCTTTTTTGTTCGCCCAGGATAAGATCAACACTTGCCGAAACCAAACTAAATGATTTATGCTAATAAAAATGAAAAGCCCGTGAAAGTAACGAGAGGAAAACACAATCATAGAGAAAATAAAAAGTGGGTAAAGTCAAAGTAGGGTTGGGAGTTCAAGACTATCAACACAAACCCAATACCTACCTACTATTATTTTATTCAAAGGGAAAGAAAACGGAAGAAGAAGATCTGTGGCGGTGGTCGGAGGCAGACGGAGCTGCGACGATGGTTGGGGCGGAAGAAGAGCGAGAGTAAACGTAGAAGGTGACCAAAACCGCCGGCTCAAAGCTCCATTAGAGCTCCCGCCGGAGGCCGGCGGTGGAAGCCGAAGTTGAGCAGCAGAGAAAGGCGTTTGGTTTTAGAGAGAAAAAGGAGGCTAGGGTTTTTACGTGTATAAGAATTTTTCTTTTTAAAATTTGACAAATTATTTTGTTGGATTTAATTGTATATGTTTTTTAAAAAGTTATTTTTAATTAAATTTTTATTTTCTAAATAGAAAGTTATAATTACATATCTAAAGGGTTTAAAATAACTCTGTCATATCGTGTTGTGACTCGTGTGTACATGAAATATGTTAACTAGGCATGTCTATTATATCAACGTACTCATTTAAAAATTATGTTTTTTTTTTATTTATTTATAACTCTAACCAGTTAATTTTATTGGCTTGTGTCTATGTTTAGTCTTATTATATTCGTATTATTATCATGTCAATTCGTTTATATACACTGTCAAGTATTCTCTGTGTGAGATTCTATTTATTTTTTAGTACTATTGATTCTATTACAAAGTAATATTTATTCTATACTTTCTCTATTTGTTATAGCCCAAACAATTCATACCCTATCATTGAGGTTCGATCATGTAACATTCTATTTACTACTTTTTTCTTTTATTATAATAAGATAAGATTCGTTCCCGTAATTTTGGATTGCCGTGACGTTGACACGTTGTTCTGCATTATATTGTTTGGTCTGTGTTTGGCATTTCTTGAGAATCTTGAATTGTTGTATAAGAATATAGGAGTTTTTTCCACTTTTAGTCCTATGACTTTAGTGTTTCCATCAATTTAGGTACACGACTTTCATTTTGCCACTTTTAGTCCTTGACTTTAATTTTTTTGCCACTTTTAGTCCTTGACTTTGATTTTTTTTTTTCCACTTTTAGTCCTTTCGGTCATCCGAGCGACAACTTTTAATCGAAATCAACAAATTGTTATGCCATTAAGGGTAAAAGTGTATTTTGATAAAGTTCTAAATATATTTATAAATAAAATCAGATAAAAAATAGGAAAAATAAACGTTATTTGCTTGTTCTACTTCGCTTTTTAAGCAACAACTTTTAATTAGAATCAATAAAATGTTGTGTCATTAAGTGTAAAATTGTCTATTGATAAATCTCTAAATACATTAAACGTTATTTACCCTTAATGGCACAACAATTTGTTGATTTCGATTAAAAGTTGTCGCTCGGATGGCCGAAAGGACTAAAAGTGGAAAAAAAATCAAAGTCAAGGACTAAAAGTGGCAAAAAAATTAAAGTCAATGACTAAAAGTGGCAAAATGAAAGTCGTGTACCTAAATTGACGGAAACACTAAAATCATAGGACCAAAAGTGAAAAAAAAACCTCATGAATATAGCGTTAACCTGTACGTCTTTAAAATTGTAGTAGGACAGGCTATTTGAGTGCATACTCAGCTTGTATAGATTGTTGTATGTTGCGGTGGTATTGTTAGGATGGTCATTCGTTTAATTTCTTGTCAAATTAATCAAAACTAAATAAATTAAAGTTTCATATTAGTGAAATCATTCACTGAATTGAAATATATTTGATTGAATTAATATAGTTGATTGAAACTGGTTATTATCGTATATGTTATGAACAACTGTTTTTAGATTTTGATAATGCAAAGTTATGTATAGACCTAATAGACCCCTCATTTTCTGTTATAAATCATTCGTTTTTCGATCTAAAATTGGAAGGAAAGCAATTGGAAGAAAGCACTTTCCCATCCTATCAAAGGACACTCTAAAGGATCTTCTAAAGACATTCATAAGGATTAACTCAAAATCGACCTTCAATCCCGATCGTACCCTAATAAATCGACAATCAGGAATCGTTGTACACGTGGACCAACCTAGGACTGCCCTGCCGCGGGACCGGTGCATGTGGGATATGTGGTTGATATGCTGACCTCACGACATGTGCCAAAGCTTTCCCTCCAAATTCAATTAGCTGCTGAAAATAAAGGCAAAAGAAACGATGAAGTCAAGCAAAACATTTGCAGAGAAGTGCTCCAAACAACATTCACAATAGGTATAACACAATGAAGGCACAAAGCAAGTAGAGAGCAAAAGCTAAACCAACAAAAATTAAATCTTCAAATGACAGCAACTCACACTGAGGAAAAAACAAAAGAAAATAAATATTCTGTAATATATAGTAATATATAAGCGAAAGGCTAGTAATATATAAGCGAAAGACAGAGGTTATCCATGGAAGGAACTAACGTCGGGAAAAAGTCTTTGAAAGGATAATTGAACTATGGGGGGAGGTTAACAAATTGGATAAAATAAATATCAAGCCTGCAAACGAATAGACATGAAATGGAGTATGGTTGAATGTCAGAGGCCAATGTCACCCATATAAGTCTGGCCCATCAAAATAGTATCACTGTTGTCCTCTAAACAATCGGACTGCGACCGCCGACGCATCAGCAAGGGCAAAATAGACACACATTTTCCAAAGTCCAACAATCAATGCACAAAGCACAATAAATCTCGCCTTAAAAAGTCATGAGCAAACATGGAGTGAGCTTTTATATAATACAGAGACGTGTATACGTATTTATATATATTTATTTATAAATTTATTAATATGTATATAAATTTAGTATCTCCTTGAAAGCTATCATATTGACATTTTGTCCTATTTTTCCTCTCATAAACTACTTAAAATTCTAGAATTTTTTGCCAACAACTCTGCTTTAGAAAGAAGTGTTCATTTTTGTTCTAACTTGTCGAGTATCTTGGAACACATATGCTTCAATTCAATGACTCTTGATAGGATATATATATACTCTGGTCATATATACTTGTATCTACTCAGGTTATAACCCAGCCCATATAACGGGAGGAACTTTTCTCAACCTAAACTGACCTGCATGAGCTCGATCCGACCTCAATACGAGGCTAAGGTTGCTTTTACTGAGGTTTCGCGCTACTAAGGATCAGTGCCCAGGGCTCGGAAAGTCAGGATTTGGCTCCCGAACCTAGAGGCTTAGACTTGATTCCCCAGACACTAAACATATTTTATCATAAGGATTGACTCAAACCCAACCTCCAGTCCTGACCTTACCCTAATAAATGGACAGGCAGAAATTGTCGTACATGTGGACCAACCTAGAACTGCCCCACACGGGACAAGTGCATACAGGACACGTGGTTGACGTGCCGAGCTCATGGCATGTAGCCCCTCACCATTCTATATAAGGCACATTCAGCACCTTAGAGAGAGGGATTTTGAACACTTTATCTCTAAAACACTTATAAGCTCCGGACTCTCCGACCACCAATCCTAACTACCTGAGCCACTAAATTGCAACCTACTTGTAACCGTATAACCGAGAGTATTTGCACTTAAAAAGTGTGCAAGATATTTTATATTAAGGAAATTGTGTTGTACACAAGTTTCGTTTTTTCTTTTCTTGTAGGATTATCAATATTGAGTGATAAATTTGAAGTAATTGAATATTTATTTATAAATAAATTATAAATTATTGCACATCGCTACATATAAGCAATAATCTTAGTAAAACGCAAAAAGGTTGACAGAGTAGTTTAATTAGTTTTTGAGTAGCAGATTGTATATGGACAAGAAAAAGCAAAACACAAAAAGATACATTTATTTACTTTACAATCCCAATAGTTTACTAATAAAGCTTCATGTGAGAAGCATGAAGTTTAAACAAATCAATATCAATATTCACTACTAAATCACACCACAATATAATATCAATTTCTATCATTCCACACAAATTCTTTTTTCCCACGGCGAGCTGCGAGCATATCATATACTAATTAAAAGAAAACTTTGCAATATCAATCATTAAAAAATATATATATCAATGGATTTCTAAAGATTATTTAATGTTGCAGAAACACATGAGGCAGTAATATTTGGGTTAGTATATAACCCATTTAGCAATCCCTTGGCAATCCATCTATTGGCTGCTTCTGTAAGGTGTGGACCATCCCAATCGATATAAGAGGAAGGATCTGCACACACATTTGAAGAGGGAAAACCGCATCCTATACTGGTGTCAACATTGTATGGACCTTCACTCCCACAACAAGCATCAAGTGTTCTTCCATGAAAGCCTATTAATGAAATTAAAGAAAATTTATCGCTTCATGGATTTTAAGTAATGAGAAAAATGATATAACATGGGTAACTAAAAATGTAGACCACAACTCTAGCCACGATGGTCCGACTATTGACTTGGCAACCACAATGTTTCAAATTCAATTCTCAGTCAGAGAGCAGTCTGATCTATTAGCCTTCTTGGTTTGAATTGTGAATGTTTAAAGTAAATTATAGAGGTTTTTTTTTTTATTTTTTTTTATTTTTTTACATTAAAGCATAAAAGTTGATACCCAAATAGCATTTCTGTTTGGCGGAGCTTATTTAGGAGCTTATAGCTTATTTTAAGCTACTAATAAGCTATAAGCTCTGTTTGGTAATGTTCCTAAAATAAGTTAGTAGCTTAAAATAAGAGCTTATTTTTGAACGCTATCTAAGGTAGCGTTTCAAAATAAGCTAGTAGCTTCCTAACTTTTTTTCCATCTTTAACCTTATTATTTTAAAGAAATGCCATAATTTACCCTTCCCAATTAAAATCTTTTTGGCTAAACCTTTTTAACTTTTTCTCTTCAATATGTTTGGTTGTAATTTCAATTTGACATTTGTGTTTGAACATTGATTTTTTGTATGAACTAATCTTATGAATTATAAACATTTTGTTTTACTTTATATGTTTTCAAATATATGTTCTTACTTTATATTTTATTAAAATATATTAATTTCACTATTTTATATTTTAATATATAAACAAAAATATTTAAATTTAAAACTATTTAAATTGTATGAAGATGTCCTTTTTAGTCTTTTTACATTTATCAACTTATCAAAAAGCTAATTTTACCAAACACTTTTAAGCATAGCAGCTAGCTTAACAGCTCTTCAGATTTCAGCTTCGAGCTTATAGCTTTTCAGTTTTCAGCTTTCATCTACCTTTTCAGCTAGGTTTGCCAAACATAGCCTTAGTCTCTGTTTGACAGAGCTTATAACTTATTTTAAGATACTAATAAGCTATAAGCTCTGTTTGGTAATGTTTCTAAAATAAGTTAGTAGTTTAAAATAAGAACTTATTTTGAAACAGTACCAATAAACTAGTAGCTTCCTAACTTTTTTTTCTAAATAATGACATCCTTTACCCCTTCCAAATAAAACAATTTTTCTTCTCCTATATCCTCAACTCTTCTCATTTATTATTATTATTATTATTATTATTATTATTATTATTGAGATGAAGGAGATTCGCAACAATATTGCTACTTCATTATGGGATGCTAGATCATGATTATATAAATGTTAAATTTTAATATGTAAACAAACCTATTTAAATTTAAAATTATTTTTCAGCTTATAGCTTTTCAGCTAGGTTTGCCCAACATAATAGGCTCTATTTCGCAGAGCTTATTTAGGAGCTTATAGCTTATTTTAAACTACTAATAAGCTATAAACTATGTTTGGTAATGTTTCTAAAATAAGCTAGTAGCTTAAAATAAGAGCTTATTTTTGAACGCTACCTTAGGTAGCGTTTCAAAATAAGCTAGTAGCTTCCTTATCTTTTTTTTTTTTTCCATCTTTAACCTTATTATTTTAAAGAAATGATATCATTTATCTTTCTCAATTAAATTTTTTTGGCTAAATCTTTTTGACCCTTTCTCTTCAATATGTTTGGGTGTAATTTCAATTTGACATTTGTGTTTAAACATTGATTTTTGTATGAACTAATCTTATGAATTATAAACATTTTGTTTTACTTTATATGTTTTTGAAATATATGTTCTTACTTTATATTTTAATATATAAACAAACCTATTTAAATTTAAAACTATTTAAATTGTATGAAGATGGCCCTGTTTGGTAAATAATCAGCCTATCAGTCAATTTTGGCTTATTTGACTACTATTAGTTGTTTGGTTAATAAGCTTTTTGTAACTCTAAAATGCTAAAATTCAAAAGGCTACTCAAAGCAGCCTTTTCAATTAGCTTTTTGAGAAAAGAAATTATACCAAATAGCTATCAGCTAACAGCCAATTTATCAAACAACTTTCTACAATCAGCTAATATTATCAACGAATCATACTTTCTAACCCAAACAGCCAACCAATCAGCCAACAACCATTTACCAAACAGGGCCGATGTCTTTTTTTAGTCTTTTTACATTTATCAACTTATCAATAAGCTAATTTTACCAAACCCTTTTAAGCATAACAGCTAGCTTAACAGCTCTTCGATTTTAGCTTCTAGATTATAGCTTTTTAGCTTTTATCTACTTTTCAGCTAGGTTTGCAAAACATAGCCGTAGGCTATGTTTGGTAGAGTTTATAATAAGCTATAAGTTCTTTTTGGCAAATCATGGGAGCTTAAAAAATAGCTTATTTTGAAACATTATCTCAAGTAGCGTTTCAAAATAAGCTCTTAGCTTTTTAACGTTTATTTATTTATTTTATTTTTTATATTTATTCATTTAAAAAAAATGACACCATCTATCATACCCTTCATTAATCAAAATTCTAATATCTTATTTTAATTTTTTAATGTCTTTTTACACTTATCAGCTCATTCAACAATTAATTTTACCAAACACTTTAATAATTTTAATTAGTTATTTTATTCCTGCTAGCTTTCAGCTAGGCATGTCAAACAAAGCCTTAAGATAGAAGGATTAGAGGCAGGGCCGTTCCAAACATTTCATAGGCCCCAGGGCGAAATTAAAAAAGGGGCCCCTATATGAAACAGACTAAGATTTAAATTTAATAATATTAAAAATGATAATATCAAATAACATGAAATAATATTAGAAAATTTGCAACAATTTTTTAAATACAAAAATAATCATTACAAAAAATTTGTATTGATTTATTATCAAGATTAGACCAATTTCTAGGGTCATATATATATATATATCAAAATAAGGAGTAATCTGTTCATCAACTAAGGGTGTGTTTGGTAACCCGGAAAATGATTTCTGGAAATCATTTTCCGGGCTTTTGGTGTTTGGCAACATGCGGAAAATGTCGTAAACGGAAAACATTTTCCGTTGATCACAGAAAATGAGCTCATTTTTCCGGAAAATGACTTCCGGGCAAAAATCCGAAAGTCATTTTTCGGATACGGAAAATGGCTTTGTGCGACGTTTTTTTGTTTAAAAAAATATTTCTAATTTCTAATAAATATTATTAGTTTATATATTTTTATAATTTAAATAAAATAATAAAAATATATAATTATACATTTCTACTCATTTTCCACTTATTTTCCGGAAAATGAACCAAACACACACAGACAGTTTTTCAGAGTACATCCAAACACCGAAAATGAACTCATTTTCCGGAAAATGACTCATTTTCCAGAAAACATTTTCCAGAAGTCATTTTCCTGCTTTCCAAACACACCCTAATATATTTTCAACATTGTGTTCATTTGATAAATTCTCATGTTCACCTAAAGGATTATTTATTACATTATCCTATCCACTCAAATTACCAATATCCTCATCAATATGATCTTGATTACTCAAATTTTCATTAGATTGTTCAAGATTATCTATGTTTGGTTTCTCTAAATTCTCATTAGAGGATCCCACTATTTTAACAAATTTATTCATAGCTCCTCTTTGTGAGTCTATTAATTGATCAATTTGTTTTTTTTTTTTCTTTTTTCACTTCCGGATGAATGTTTTTTAGGCAACATTGTATAAAAAAAAGGAATAAAAGCACCTGGCATTGTATTAATAACCGTATTGTTTTTTTTTTTTTTTAAATATATACCAAGTATAAACTAATATATATCTATGGCCCCCCTTATAGAGATGGGCCCTGGGCAGATGCCCACCCTGCACTTGCTCCCGGGCCGGCCTTGATTAGAGGTTTAGTATAATGTAAATAAAATATATTCCATAGTTTAAGGAGTGAAGGGTTATTAGAAAGTGATACTAACCATATTTTGCAGGAAAGCCAAAAAGTTGTAATGCGGCGTTGTAATAATCAGCATAAGTAATAAAAACATTAGGATGACGATCACGAATCCGGTTCAACTCATTTTGAAGTAATTTATTATGATTTTGTGAAAATTCGTTGAGCCAACTGAGACAACCCGTTGTTAGGTCATAATCATTCTGGTTTGAACCATAGAAAAGTGTTAATGTAATTGCTATACACCCGTCTGGCATCAACCCAGGCACCATGATGTTTACAGCACCTAGCTCAATTAGTTCCTGCATGCATCACCATATATACACTCTATAAATAACTTCTTTTTTTTTTTTTTAAAGTGGACCCTTAGCCTTAGCCAAAACATAACTAAATTCCTAGTACTATATATAATGCTGACCTCAACGGCTGATGCAATTGCATTAACAATTCGAGGCTGGAGGAGATGTGCTTCTTTAATATCTTTCTTTGACATGGCAGAAGAGTAGTCATCACCTCCAAAAGGTCCGAATACAATCAACGAGCTACCAAATATTTCTTCACAATCTGCAAGAAATATTAGTCCTTGAAACATCACCGTATATAAAATAAATTTATTTTGTTATAGTTGATTAATAGATCAGAGTTATAATGTAATTAGGAATAATTACTTGAGGTTTTGCAGATAGATGGGAGCAAGTTTTTGAAGCGATCGAGTTGAGCCTTCATGGAGATATCTTTACGAGTAAGAGTTCCTTGTTCATCACGGTAGGTATCGTCTAGAGCCGGAGCTCCAATTACGGCAAAGTTCACACTTCCTCCGAGTTTTATATCTTCGCCGCCGGCGTACGGTGGTACAAGTGGAAGCCCATAATGCTCAGCTGCAAGTGGGAAGATAAAAGATCATCAAATTTAAACGTATACATCAAAATATAAAGGTAGGGCGGAGTCCAGTAAAAGTTTGTTGGGTGGAGGGTGATAAAGAGCCTAAGTCCAGGACCCTGCCTTTAGATATGATGACGGTCTATAAAGAAATAAAGTTGCGTTTTCGCTACTATTTATAACTTTTTTAGGTAAGTTTGTTCATAACAAGTGGTATTAGAGCCAGGTCACGGGAGTAAGTGCTGGAAGGGGAAATTGTATGAGGAAAGTCGGTAAAGGATCAAATTCTATAATTGGTGGATAGGGATTGTTGAAGAACCAGCACCTTCTTCTGAAAAATGTGACGTCTATAAAGAAATAGTTATAGCTTCTTGGCTTAGCAATAAATAAACTTAGGTATGTAGAAAACAATATTGTCAATTAAGCATTGTAGAAATTAAGGAACGAACCAATGAAATCTATGATAAGACGGCCATCGGAGCAACGTCCGGTGGGACGGTGGAAGAATGTTTCTCCGTAGGGTGGAACGCTACATTTGAGATACTCATCATCACATTGCACAACTCCCTTCAAGCATGAAGTCATATAGTTTCCCGTGTCCGTTATGGAATCCCCAAACCCGAATATAGAAGTGTAGCAGCCCACAACGGGCGGCGACGAAGACAACGCCACCGCCACCGCCACCGCCACCAGGCCCACCACTACCGTGGCTAGAAGAGCATTGGTCGAACTGGTTTTTGTAAGAAGATATAGACAGGCCATTTTAGAAAGCCAGACTAAGTAGGATTGGAGTTGAATTGAAGAAAGTACGTGTTTGGAATATATTAATTGTTCATATTTATAGTATTTATTAAATAAATGTTGTAGTATTCTTGTAAGGTTCAAAGGATAACACGTATCTATGTTCGGCAGGGATCGACGGTTGAGTACATTTGTGTCGCTTTCTGGGTTCGGAAAATCAATTTTTAATCATGTGGGGATTGTTATTGAAAATTTTAACTTAAAATGACAAATTTGAGTGGTTATTTTTTGGTACAAATATATGTAAGGTCCACTCTCAATTTGGTTGGGTCAAAGTGGATTCTCACTCTTCGTAATGAGACAAAAAATTGATATATTAGTTGTTTTTTTTTTTTTGAAAACCAAAAATCACCATCAAATTAAATTCTCAAAGAAATGCGAAATACAAAGAGGGGGAACGAAATCCCAAGTACCAAGGACAGAGTGAGAATCAGTCGCCCGTGCAAGCACATGAACTACATGATTCGCTAACCTATTGACATGGCGAATAACAACACTTCCAATGTCACTAGCAATTAAACGACATTGCTTAACGATAAGACAAACAGGAGAATAATCGTGACAATATGAAGTAAAGCTAGAACGGAAATTTAAACAATCGGACTCAACAATATAAGGACTCAAGACACGACTCGTTAACCAGGAAAGGGCTTCCTTCACCACCATGGTCTCCGCAATGTATGGGTCCCACGGGCAAGGGAGGTGATTTGCGTAGGCAGCAATAATGATATATTAGTTGTTAGTTGATTGGGTTAAAGGGTATAAGTGTATAACTAGTTGATAACATTAGCACATACATTGTAGAAAAGTGTTTGGTAATTAATTAGCGGTTAGTTGATAGCTGTTTGGTATAATTTTATTTTCTCAAAAAGCTAATTGAAAAAGTTTCTTTGAGCAACATTTTGAATTTTAGCATTTTGGAGTTACAACAATGATTAACCAAATACTTATTTTGATTTTTTAACCAAGCTAAATAGCTAATAGTAGTCAAATAAGTCAAAATTAACTATAGTCTAACTATTTTACCAAACAGAGCCTAAGACTATTACTTATTCAACAAGTTATCAATGATGTAGTATTGACTAGGCTAACACATGTTGTTTGAATGCTAATGCAACGGTAATATGTTGTCTATTAATGGAAACATTAATACGTTCGAACTCTTTTAATTCTGCTTTTGGTTTTATTTTAGATGATGTAAAAGAAGTTGCTTCCATGATTAATGGTGTTGACTTCTGTTTTGCTAAGCGATCTGCGAATCGCGCCGCCCATACGGTTGCTAGGGAGGCCGTTTCTATGTCAGGTTGCGGGGAGTGGTTTGACACCCCTCCTCCTTTCCTTGTGGACTATCTTTCTGATGATTTAATGAATTAATTATCTTATTTCAAAAAAAAATTAATGGAAACATTAAAAATATTATTAAATGCTAATGCAACGGTAATATGTTGTCTATTAATGGAAACATTAAAAATATTATTAAATACAGAATAGATCAGTTAAAAAAAAAAAAAAGTAAAGTAAAGAAAAAATTGTCAACTTAATCAATAAATATTAAATTGACATGCAAAATGTGGTAGGTGAAGGAATACATACATATTCCAAACCTACCACGCAGGTCCATGAATCCATCATCAATCTTACATATATATATATATATATATATATATATATATATATATATATATATATATATATATATATATATATATATATGTTCATCTGCTGCATATTTACTTTTCATTTTTCTTTTCCCGTCTTTTTCTTCATTCATTTAGCAATTATTTTTCGTCTTGTGCATTACAAAACAGGTAGATATAATTAATAATTCCACTATAATTATTTTCCCACGTGGTTGAAAACTTAGCTTGAACCATCGTATTATAATTTAGAGGAAAATGACTACAAAATTCCTAATATAAGAAGCCTATAAAAATTCAAAACTTTTTAAATATCATTGGAATTTTAAAGATTCTTTAAAAATCTTAATTAAATATCTCTCGACTTTTAAAGACTCCCTAAAAAAGTTCAAAAATAAAATGTGTGGTCGCTAGAATTGGCAACCCCCTCTACACGTTTGTTGGGCATAGTTGGTGTGCATTTTTTTTTTTTCATTTTTTCTTTTTCCGGTGGGATCAACTAGGGTTAAAAAAAATCCTCACTATGTAAGATACTCTCTCTCCTCTCTCCTACTTTCTCTTTCTTCCAACTTACCCAAAAACCACAAAAAACCTCAGTTAAACCACCAAAAAACAAAAAAAAAAACCTCTATTAGTTAGCCTGCTCTTATAAGTAGTTGACAAATTTTTTTTAGTAGTAGTCACATAGTGTGGAATTTGAATTCTACCAAGGATAAAAAAGAGAACTAGTATAATAGCATTTGGGGACTCATAGGCCAAAGGATGTACATCTCACGATTAATATCTCCATCAGCCAGCCTTCAGGACAAAAACATTGAGAGCCCTTAAGTTTGGAGTCTAACTCATACTTCCCTTTAGTACAAAATTTCAATATTTTATAACAAAAAATATCAAATTTCGTCATTTTAACCAAATTTTTAATAGAAAACAATTAAAATGCATCACATTTCAAATAAAACCATGCATTTTCACCTCAAAAACACAAAGGTCACTACTTGAAAAATCAAATTAACCAACGAACAATACATAAGTAAAATATTGAAATCTATAAATATTTTCCAGTCCGACAACGGAAACTATATTTCTTTGGCAAAAACTTGTGTGACACGATGTCCGTGAGACGAGTTGGGTCAAGATGAAAAATGTAATACTTATACTTGAAAATGTAATATTAATCAAGAATAAAGTGTTTGTTACTTATTATAAGGAAAAATGTAACACTTTTAAAGAAAAAATGTCATACTTCTACATTTTGATTTAAAAGTATTATATTTTTCCTCACAAGAATTACACTTCACCTTATAAATAACAAACACTTTATTCTTGATTAGTATTACATTTTCAAGTATAAGTATTACATTTTTCATCTTGATCCGACTCGTCTCACGGACACTACATTGTTTGCCTACTTGACTACATTTGCTTTCCTACTATTGGAATTTAAATCAATTAGAAATCATAAAATTAAACTTACTTTGTAATACACTTCTTTTCCCCACTTTTAAACAATGTAATAATAATAATAATAATAACAATAACAATAACAATAACAATAACAATAACAATAAAAATAAAAATAACAATAAAAATAACAATAACAATAACAATAACAATAATAATTCATTGTCCATGAATTCAATATAAAATTTAAATATATACACATTCATGCAAATGTGTGTGTGTGTGTATATATATATAGAAATAATTTCAGGTGCGATCGTGTTCTCCCGTGCGGTCACACACCACTCAATGTTACGAAATACACCACTCAATGTTAAAAAACACACCACAATGAAACACACCACAATGTTAATAAACACACCACAATGCATATTTGTGTGGTGTGTTTCTTAACATTGAGTGGTGTATTTCGTAACATTGAGTGGTGTGAACCGCACGGTCGCACCTGATCATGACTATATATATATATGTATATACATATATATATATATATACATATGCATATATATCTATATGTATATACATATGTATATACATATATATATGTATATACATATGTATATACATATATATATATATATACATATGTATATATATATATATATGTATATATATATATATATATATATACATATATATATATATATACATATGTATATATATATATATATGTATATATATATATATATATATATACATATATATATATATATACATATGTATATATATATATATATGTATATATATATATATATATATATACATATATATATATATATACATATGTATATATATATATATATGTATATATATATGTATATACATATATATATATATATACATATGTATATATATATATATATGTATATACATATGTATATACATATATATATGTATATACATATGTATATACATATATATATGTATATACATATGTATATACATATATATATATATATACATATATATATAAAGGGTCATATGAAACAATTGTCTTAGGTGAGAAATAGGCCGGATGAAATTATATCCGTAGAATGAGTCCAGATCAAGGGTCCAAATTAGAGATTTAAAAAAAAATGTGGTGACATTATTGTAATTTTGTGTAAGTAAGTTTTTTTTTTTGTCTTCCAGTGCACATTATTCCTTCTCCTAGCGCACATTGTTATGCCATCCAGTGCACATTGTTATGCTGTGCACATTATTCCTTCTTCCAGTGCACATTGTTGTGCCTTATAGTGTACATTGTTCCTTCTTTCAGAGCATATTGTTGTGCCTTCTAGAGCATTTTTTCTTTAAATCGTAGATGGCGAACTTTTTTTAAAAGATCAATTAATCTTGATCACTAATTACTAATTTGAGTGGAATATTATTTGTTTGTTTATTATTTATGGTCATTTATGATTTGTGTTGAAGATCATACCATACGTTAAATTTAATTTTTCAATAATTGTTTCACATCTTTGTGTCTCTAGTGTGTATTTTTGTCTTCTAGTGCACATTGTCCCTTCTTCCAGTGCACATTATTGTAGTTCGTAGGTGTCTGATTTTTTTTGATCTAGGGTTGAGATTCTATCTCACTCCTCACCTGCGGCTTTTGTTTCACCGGAACCCCTTCCTCTATATGTATGTGTATGTATATATATATTATTTAATTCATTTATTTATTTTGATTGAAATTTTTATTTACTACCAAACATTACAAATTTACAATTACCAACAATTATTATACGGTGAACGATGGCCTATCTTATAATGTGGACCACTAACATAAGATTCAATTAAAATATTTAAGGTTCATTTTTGGTACATTAAATGTTCGTTTTTAGTGTACTGATAGTTTATTTTTAGGTATACTACATAAAATTAAACTTTTAATTTTTTTTTCTCAAAAAAAATTAAACTTTTAAAACATTATAAATGAACACTTAGTAGTTTATTTTTAGGTATACTACATAAAATTAAACTTTTAATTTTTTTTTCTCAAAAAAAAATTAAACTTTTAAAACATTATAAATGAACACTTAGTGTACAAAAATGAACATGTATAAGTGGTACGGTCCATATTATATTGTGATATATAGTATACTTCGTCCATTACTAAATATTTAATTCCAATTAGAATTTTAATTTCAACGTTTGCAACAAACATACACTCCATTAATGTTATTTAAAAATGAAAGTTGTGCAATAAATATAGCAAAAATAATAATTAAGAATAGCCCATATAATGGTGACATAACAGTCAGATGAGACATAAAAATGAAAATAATCATATTTCATTGCTATATACAAACCAATGTCTAATTATATGTTTAGCAATAAAAATATTCGTATACAACCATAAAAAAAGTCATTTAAAAAAAATAGTGAGTAAATAAATCAAACCCAAGACTCTAATTTCATCATAGCAAATATAATATTTCAAGCTAAACCAATGAACTAAAGCTACGATTTATGATCTACTGCAAATTAAATTTATGAAAATATAATATACTCCGATCCCTTCAACCCATTTTATATATCAAGTTTGATTAATGGAGTTTGACTGAAATTATTACTATTCAATTTTTTATAATATTAAATTTAATATAAATATATAAAATTTATATATTTAGTAACTACATTAAAAGTACTATTAAATACAAAAAAAAACGTAAAATTATACGAAAATTCTAAAAAAATAAAGAAAGAAGAAAAGATTATTTTGACCGATGAATAGTAAATTATAAGTAAAATGAGATAGAGAGAGTACAACTTTATATAAATGATAATATTTATTATAGATGGTAAAAAAAAACATCTGCAATTATAAATGATTGAGGTGTTTATATAAAAGGTTGAGTATTTATACAGGAGGGAGATGGATAGAAGTATAGACAACTATTATCAACTAGCTCAGGGATTGACGTCTATATGATCCTCATTCGTTAACTATGGCATAGTGGCAATAGAGATATTGTTTTTCGCTCCCTTTCAATGGGATTCAAACCCATAACATATATATTTTGGTACAAATTGTCGCTTAGCATTACATAAAAAGTTATATATAGTTAATAATAGTCTATATACTTGAGTAGTAATTACTACTTAGTGATACGTTTTAATGGTAAGAAACTGAATTTTATTTTTCAAGTTGCCACCCAGCACTCTTTAAACTCATTGCATTTTATTCTAAACCTCTCTGATTTTGTCTTGCTAGAGTGCAATTAATTCTCCCACCAACCCATATAATTAACAACTAGTTTTTTCTACGCGCTTTGCGCGAAGACTTGTGCTCAATATTTAAACCCAATTAATAAATCATTTTGAAATAGATATAATGCATTTTTTATTAGTTGTCGAAGTTTCATAGATATTTGAGTAAAATTTTTGTTGTGTATGTATTTGAAATTAATACAAGAAATTCAAATTCATTGTGATAAATATATTCCACTGTAATTTTAAGGGTACTCAATGTTGTATTACAATATTTTTGTCTTTGAAAATGAATAAAATTTGTTTAAATATAGTCTTCTTTTTTTTTTCTTTCTTTTTTTTTGAGAAAAAAATATAGTCTTCTTCTAATTAGAGATATATCCCTTATAAATTCATATTCATATATGGATATACATAATAGTTGATTTCAACTATCTCAATTCAATAACTTCCACAGATTTATATCCAAAAATCTTGTCTCAATTCAACAACAAATGCATTATGTTGCTGCTCATTTATAATATTAATATTTTTAAATAATAGTGTGTGTGTGTGTGTATATATATATATATTAGTATTATTGAAGTAAGAATTATAGAAATGATAAATTACTAAATATAACTATGGTAATATTTAATTAAAATCTAAATAAATTTAAACTTACCATTGAATAATGTAAGAATATATATATATATATATATATATATATATATATATATATATATATATATATATATATATATATATATATATATATATATATATATATGGCAAAAATTTGTGTGAGACCGTCTCACCATGAGACGAGTCGGGTCGGGTCGGGTCAAGATGCAAATGTAACACTTATATGCACAAATGTCATACTTATATACTCAAATGTAATACTAAACAGGAATAAAATTTTTGTTACTTATAAGGGTAAATGTAATACTTTTAAGGGAAAATACAATACTTTTACAT
This sequence comes from Ipomoea triloba, assembly GCF_003576645.1. NCBI lineage: Eukaryota > Viridiplantae > Streptophyta > Magnoliopsida > Solanales > Convolvulaceae > Ipomoea > Ipomoea triloba. Next base: position 2,214,404 of record NC_044925.1, on the reverse strand, counting down.
TTCGATTTAAAAGTATTACATTTTTCCACAAAAGTATTATATTTGCCCTTATAAGTAAGGGGCACTTGTCAACATTACTTATTATGAACAATGTATTATTTTTTCTCTAATAAGTAACAAAAATTGTATTCTTGATTAGTGTTATATTTGAGCATATAAGTATGACCTTTGCATGTTGTTTCGACCCGACCCGACCCGTCTCACGAATAAGGACCCGTGAGACGGTCTCACACAAGTGTGACCCTATATATATATATATATATATATATATATATATATATATATATATATATATATATATATATATATATATATATATATATATATATATATATATATATATATATATATATATANTATAGAAATAATAAATTATTAAATATAACTATGGTAATATTTAATTAAAATATAAATGAATTCAAACTTACCATTGAAGAATGTTAGAAAAAATATTGTGTATGCATGTGCATGGTAATTATAATGTGAAAAGGTAACAGAAGTTATAACGGTAGGGATATTTCTGTCCAAAAAATTATGTAATATAACTTTTATAGCATAAAGTAGAACAAAAATTAACGGAAAAACCGGATATAAACCAGGGGTATAACCTGGATTGAGACTTATTATGTTTTTAGATTAGATAATTGACATTAACGGTACTGTATGAAGAAGGTTTAATTGATGGAATATTGAGATATACGTGGTAATATTTGACAAGACACAATTACACGACATAAAATTATATACAAAAATAATGAATCCAGATTTAATCTTATTATGTCTCGAGTCGTTAACGAATTGACACGATAATGATATGCATGCTTAGTTTCAAGTTCTTAATTAATAGGTTAATTAACCCATTAAAACATGGTATGAATTAGTTTAGCGTGATAAAATTACTGTGTCAAGCATTCCAGCAAACATGTTACCCGATATGTTAACAACCCGTTACAATGCAAAGTTGGGTTGAGAAAACCTGGACAAGTGATCGTGCCCGTAGATTAAAAAGGAAAGGGCATGTCAAGCAGCCACGAGCACCCGTTCCTTTGGCTCAATATATGCCAAAAGGATTTAATCTTCAAGGGGCAGACAATGCTAACTCCTGCCTCAATACAAATGACAAGCAAGTGGATAGAGGAGAATGTTCATCTCCTAAACACACTAGAAACGAGGAAGTGCAAATGCACAGGGTAGCTTCTTACTGCATAGAAATTATTTTCAAGGTTGAAGACTTGTTGCTTGGAGCTGGGCCACACAATTGCCCACTGTTTGTTGAAGGCTACCCATGTGAGCAAAAGCTCAAAAGAATTATAGTTGATCATCAAGGCTCAGCCGTCAACATCTTATCCCTCCGAGCTCGGAAAGACCTTGGTTTATCTACAGATGAGCTCGTCCAAAGCCATCTAATGATACAAGACTTTAACCAAGAAGGGCAAAGATCAATCGGCGCGGGCATCATCAATCTCGACTTAAAAGTTAGAGGCCTAATACTTATAACTATCTACAAGATTTTTACTAACACTTTTATTACAAGTTGAAATATTCAATTAAATTATATTGAAAATAATTATTTTTATTTTATATTAATTAATTTTCTGCATTCCCATCCAGCTAAATTATTCATCTGCATTTCCTCTCTTGTCCACTCCTCTTTATTGTGAGCAGTACCAAAATTCTTGGAACTCTTTCATGTCCACCGTAATGGCAGGACCACAACCGAATTAACTCAATACACTCTCAACTTTATCATTTCTTTCTCAAAAAAAAAAAAAAAACATTCTTCATCTTGTGCTCCTGTCGTCGTTGTCATCTTCACAATGGCTGTCGGATGCTACACTTAGCTTCCATATTCTCGTTTGGCGCTTAACACCAATGGTCTATGCTTGAAGGCATATGAATGTCTTGATGATATATATATATATATATTTATATATTCCCGAGGCATTGCTTAGAATATCGAAGAATGTAATTGGGTGGATACAAATATCGAGTTTTGTGGAGTTATTAATTTAATAATTTAATAATTAATATTTTATTTATTATTAAATCGATCAGCTGAGATGTGTTTAATAATTTTTTATAATATTATTAATTCAATAATAAAAAATACAAGTAATGCGTATTGAATTTATAAGGATTAAATTAAAAAGCACAACATTGATATTAATATATCATAATGGAAAAGAAATACAATTAGGATATATACGTTAATTTATAAGGATTAAATTCTTGATACGGAGTACTAGCTTTCCTACTGGTTTATTATTGAATTTAATTTATAGCATTTCATTTTATTTCGATTTTAATTAAAATCTTCCATTTGCTTAGTAAGTTTTACCTAAGAAATAGTGCTTAACTCAAAACTCCATGTGGGATCGACCTGAATATTTTTTGCCTATAGGTTAGGTTAGTTTAATTATATTATTTGGCGTAAAATGACACGCATCATGTTGAGGTCATTCCGTAGACGTAGGAAGCATTTTCCCATATATATAGATATAATTTAATTCAAATGCGGCCTGCACAGTAGGTGCGGTCGTGTAGCCCAACATATGCCGCTGGATTGAGGTGATTTGATGGTGGATGTTATATATTAAGATTTAGGAAGTTTAATTCGCGTAAGTTAAGTGGGGGCTTTATGGTAATTGTAAGTGGGGAAGGTAATGTTAGGATATAGAATGCACCAACGAACGTATTAAAACACACCATTCGACGTACTAAAATGCACCAGTTCTTAGATTAAAACACACCACTTAACCACCACACACCAAATGCAACTACTCTCGTAAAGCTCACCAGCATTTGTATTAAAATGCACCACTGGACAAATTAAAACACACAATTTCCCACCATACCCGAATACACCTAGTCAATTCAAATGCACCAACAAACGTATTAAAACACACCATTCTACGTTGTAAAATGCACTAGTTCTCATATTAAAACACACCACTTAACCACCACACACCAAATGCAACTACTCTCGTAAAATTCACCACCATGTGTATTAAAACACACTATTCTACTTATAAAATGCACCAGTTCTCAGATTAAAACACACCACTTAACCACCACACACCAAATGCAACTACTCTCGTAAATTCACCACCATGTGTATTAAAACACACAATTGTACGTTATAAAATGCACCACTGGACAAATTAAAACACACCATTCCCCACCATACCGAAATACACCTACTCAATTTAAAAGGACCAACAAAATTAAAACACACCATTATACGTTACAAAATGCACCAATTCTCATATTAAAACACACCACTTAACCACCACACACAAAATATACATACTATTGCGAATTACACCAATATTATCTCAAATATGAACCAGATTAATGTTGATAATGCACACTACTGCGAATTACTGCATTCTCGTTCCTTTGTTGGAGTTGACATGTGCGTTTTGTTCGGAACGGAGCGCTCGTTGCTGGTGATGGAGTCCTTCTATGCTCGTCTAGTGTTCGTTGCTCAGTGCTCGTCGACTTCAAGTAGGGATGTCAATCGGGCGCGAACCCGATGGGCTAGCCCGGAAAAACCCGAAACCGACAGGGCTATAGCCCGAACAAGTTATCCCGATAAAAAAATTAGNCACTGTTTGTTGAAGGCTACCCATGTGAGCAAAAGCTCAAAAGAATTATAGTTGATCATCAAGGCTCAGCCGTCAACATCTTATCCCTCCGAGCTCGGAAAGACCTTGGTTTATCTACAGATGAGCTCGTCCAAAGCCATCTAATGATACAAGACTTTAACCAAGAAGGGCAAAGATCAATCGGCGCGGGCATCATCAATCTCGACTTAAAAGTTAGAGGCCTAATACTTATAACTATCTACAAGATTTTTACTAACACTTTTATTACAAGTTGAAATATTCAATTAAATTATATTGAAAATAATTATTTTTATTTTATATTAATTAATTTTCTGCATTCCCATCCAGCTAAATTATTCATCTGCATTTCCTCTCTTGTCCACTCCTCTTTATTGTGAGCAGTACCAAAATTCTTGGAACTCTTTCATGTCCACCGTAATGGCAGGACCACAACCGAATTAACTCAATACACTCTCAACTTTATCATTTCTTTCTCAAAAAAAAAAAAAAAACATTCTTCATCTTGTGCTCCTGTCGTCGTTGTCATCTTCACAATGGCTGTCGGATGCTACACTTAGCTTCCATATTCTCGTTTGGCGCTTAACACCAATGGTCTATGCTTGAAGGCATATGAATGTCTTGATGATATATATATATATATATTTATATATTCCCGAGGCATTGCTTAGAATATCGAAGAATGTAATTGGGTGGATACAAATATCGAGTTTTGTGGAGTTATTAATTTAATAATTTAATAATTAATATTTTATTTATTATTAAATCGATCAGCTGAGATGTGTTTAATAATTTTTTATAATATTATTAATTCAATAATAAAAAATACAAGTAATGCGTATTGAATTTATAAGGATTAAATTAAAAAGCACAACATTGATATTAATATATCATAATGGAAAAGAAATACAATTAGGATATATACGTTAATTTATAAGGATTAAATTCTTGATACGGAGTACTAGCTTTCCTACTGGTTTATTATTGAATTTAATTTATAGCATTTCATTTTATTTCGATTTTAATTAAAATCTTCCATTTGCTTAGTAAGTTTTACCTAAGAAATAGTGCTTAACTCAAAACTCCATGTGGGATCGACCTGAATATTTTTTGCCTATAGGTTAGGTTAGTTTAATTATATTATTTGGCGTAAAATGACACGCATCATGTTGAGGTCATTCCGTAGACGTAGGAAGCATTTTCCCATATATATAGATATAATTTAATTCAAATGCGGCCTGCACAGTAGGTGCGGTCGTGTAGCCCAACATATGCCGCTGGATTGAGGTGATTTGATGGTGGATGTTATATATTAAGATTTAGGAAGTTTAATTCGCGTAAGTTAAGTGGGGGCTTTATGGTAATTGTAAGTGGGGAAGGTAATGTTAGGATATAGAATGCACCAACGAACGTATTAAAACACACCATTCGACGTACTAAAATGCACCAGTTCTTAGATTAAAACACACCACTTAACCACCACACACCAAATGCAACTACTCTCGTAAAGCTCACCAGCATTTGTATTAAAATGCACCACTGGACAAATTAAAACACACAATTTCCCACCATACCCGAATACACCTAGTCAATTCAAATGCACCAACAAACGTATTAAAACACACCATTCTACGTTGTAAAATGCACTAGTTCTCATATTAAAACACACCACTTAACCACCACACACCAAATGCAACTACTCTCGTAAAATTCACCACCATGTGTATTAAAACACACTATTCTACTTATAAAATGCACCAGTTCTCAGATTAAAACACACCACTTAACCACCACACACCAAATGCAACTACTCTCGTAAATTCACCACCATGTGTATTAAAACACACAACTACTCTCGTAAATTCACCACCATGTGTATTAAAACACACAACTACTCTCGTAAATTCACCACCATGTGTATTAAAACACACAATTGTACGTTATAAAATGCACCACTGGACAAATTAAAACACACCATTCCCCACCATACCGAAATACACCTACTCAATTTAAAAGGACCAACAAAATTAAAACACACCATTATACGTTACAAAATGCACCAATTCTCATATTAAAACACACCACTTAACCACCACACACAAAATATACATACTATTGCGAATTACACCAATATTATCTCAAATATGAACCAGATTAATGTTGATAATGCACACTACTGCGAATTACTGCATTCTCGTTCCTTTGTTGGAGTTGACATGTGCGTTTTGTTCGGAACGGAGCGCTCGTTGCTGGTGATGGAGTCCTTCTATGCTCGTCTAGTGTTCGTTGCTCAGTGCTCGTCGACTTCAAGTAGGGATGTCAATCGGGCGCGAACCCGATGGGCTAGCCCGGAAAAACCCGAAACCGACAGGGCTATAGCCCGAACAAGTTATCCCGATAAAAAAATTAGCCCGATGAGCCCGAAACCGATAAGCCCGATGGCCCGATAGAGCTAGCTCGAAATTAAATGGGCTAGCCCGATAGCCCGAACAATTTTAATAAATATATAAATTAATAAATTTTAAATAAATATATAATTATAAATATATATTATATATAATTAATAAATATATATATATTATAAATAATAAATAAATAAATAAATAAATAAATAAAATATATATATATATATATATATATATATATATATATATATATATATATATATATATATATATATATAAATTTTACTGGAAATTCTTTCGGAATGAATTTCCAGTTTGGAATTTAATTTCAAAATTCTAGAATGAAATTCCAATTCTGGAAATTCATTCCAGTTTTCAGTTTTAGAATTAAAATTATAGTTTTTATTTTTTATTTTAATTTGTTTGAATTGTTAATTTGTTATGTTGGTATTTAATATTTAGACATTAGATTTTGGATTTAGGTTATTTGATGTTTCATACATAGTTATTACGACGCCCCGTTAAGTCACGGCGCCCCTTGACCGCCTTGTCACCTAGGAAATGAAAATTTGGGAGTCTTAAACCGAATCGAACACCGAACCTAATTAAATCCGAACCGTTGCAATTGCATTTGTTAAATTTTAATGTGCTCAATGCTCATCCGGTTGACGGGTTCTAACTTCTAATGTTCTATCGAATATTCAAATGCAAGTATTCATTTATCTCTTGATTTAAATTTTAAAGTGTCAATGCTCATCCGGTTGACCCGTTCTATCGAATCCGGATCCGGTTGACGACTTGACCCGTTTTATCGAATGTAAGTATTCATTTTCGATTTTAGTTCAAATAGTCTAGCCCGCCCGATAAGCCCGACAACTCGAAGTTTAGGGTTAGGGCTAACTCGAATCCGAGAATAAAATAATAATTAACCGACAACCCGAATCCGATAAACCCGACAACCGAAATCCGGTAAGTCCGACAACCCGACAGGGCTAGCCCGAAACTGACAGGGCTGGCCCAATTGACATACATCCCTAACTTCAAGTCTCCGTCGTCGTTTGATCTGGTTTTGAAATTGTAGTGAATTGTCAACATTATCCTTCCTGTTCGCGTAACTAAAGACCAAGCGCCTGTATTGTTTAGATTATGAGGCCGTTCGCATCTGATGCGGCATATATATATATATATATATATATATATATTTATTTATTTATATATTGTAACAAACTAAATATCAACCCGTTGTAAGGATAGGGAACTATATTGCATATTTTCGTTTGTACAAATTCCAAATCATATTTACAATAAAGCTTTCATTCAGTACAGTTTGCATTTAAACATACACACCAATAATCAAGAAAACATGAAAATACACAAGTTATTAGATAGATTACAGAGGCGATTTAGGATGAGTGATACAAATTAAAGCCTCATGAAATATATGTATGTATATATGTATTTAATCAAGCAGTTGCAGTTGGATAAGATGCTTGCATGGCAATACCGCAAAGCCCTTCCTTAGCTTCAATGTCTTTCTGCATTCTAATGTAACCATTCTCACCCCAGCTTGTTCCCCACGAGTTCTTCACCAACCAATACTTAGTCCCATCATCAGCTTTTCCGTACCCCACGGCCGTCACGCCGTGATCTAACTGCGTATCGCATGATCCGGTGAACACCCCGCTAGAGTAGAACTGGAAATCCATTCCGCTGGCGTCAATGGCGACCGATACGGGCTGATTGGCCACGGCCTTTTCCAAGGCGGACTCGCTGTTAGCGGGGACGTCTTCGTAGCCGCTGATCTTTGCTGCGCTGTTGGATGATTTGCTTTTCTTGCAGGAGCCGTCGGTTCCTTGGTATGGGTAGTTGGATTCAGTTGTGAGGCCTTTGTTGTTTATTATGAACTGGAAAGCATCGTCCATTAGGCCTCCTTCGCAGCCTTGATCTTCGCCCTTTACGTCGCAATCTACAAGCTCTTGCTCAGACAATGAGATCAGCTTACCGGTTGAGAGTTGGGTGATTCCTTCCATGGCGGCCACAGCAGAAAATGCCCAGCAACATCCTATATATATTATACATCAAATTTCAGTAGCTAGCTTATAAAATAATTTAATTTAATTTGCTTATAAGTTATAACCAATATTGTTGGGTGGGGGTCAACAGATTGCTTTTTCGAAATGCGATTGATAGAGATTATTCCTCCATATAGTATCTTTGACCAGACTTGGTGGACCGGTCTATCCAACCCTTAGTTATCAGTCTATCTTGTAATGCAAGAGCCGAAGCAAAAGTGAGCGAGTGATTTGGGCCTATGGTCGGCACAGACGTTAAGCCTTGGGCCCCGCCTAGTGGGCCCCTTATTCTCAATTTCACTCCACTTGGCCTGCGGGTAGATGGCCAGGCTGTAGCCTAGTGCATGTCCGCCCAATCATTATTGCATGGACCATGGTCCACACAGCTGTGTGAACCTAAAAATAAAATGTACATTATTTTTATACTGAAAGTATATTATTTTTATATTGTAGGTATATTATTTTAGACTACATTATTTTTGTACTGTAGGTACATTATTTGATACTGTCAAATAATGTACCTACAGTACAAAAGTAATGTACCTTCAGTATAAAAATAATGTAATTTTTATTTTTGGTCCACACAGCTGTGTGGACCATGGTCCATGCAATAATTTGCCATGCTAGCCACGCGGCGCACATGCAGGCCGGTACCTGTTCCCTGAGACCTTATATATACGGCATTAAATGAGGATAAGAGGTCTTTTTGGCTGTTACTCATAAATAACCACTTAGGAACTTCTAACCCACTGTTATATGTTAACGGGGTTGTTCTTCATCTATTGAATTAATAAAGAATATTTGACTGTACTTTGACTTCTTTAGTGTGTATATACCTTATCAGTGATGATAGTATAAGGAAATAAATTTAATTTGTGTCTTCGCTAAAACGAGTTATAGTTTTTGGCGTAGTGATAATGACTTAATCCTAAAAACTATAAATATGATGTATGTACTCACCACATTGGCCTTGATCCTTAACAGGAGTAACGGCCCCCTTCTTTCTCCAATCAACAGTAGATGGAACTGCACTCATATTTTCATATCTAAACAATGTATTGGAGGAACACTCGTGAGGCAATTTGTATCCATTCCGAGACGCTTCGAATTCCTTGTTTGTTAAATCAGCAAATGCATTGATGCCAAGCTTGTAAGACTTGGTACCAGCCTTATTGAAAGCATCAATGTATTCTACGTTCTCTTTGAATATCTTGTATCGTTTTGATTTCTCCACCTCATCTTTGTAAACACGTCCATATTGAACCATCCACTGATCGTGCCTCTCCACCATTGATGAATCAGGTAATGTTCGAGATGTGGCTAATGACGCTGACATTGCAAACACTAGAGCGAGAGCAAAGATGAGGTTCAAACTTTTGAAAGCCATGGTTAATGACAACGTCAAACCTTAGCTAGGGATATTGATAATGTACACAGGTATGAAATGTTGTGAGTGAATGGATTGGGTTAAGCCGTACTATTTATAAACCTAGCTAGCTATGATTCCCATGATTTCCTTAAATAATTAAATTGATTTGCATTTCATTCAACTTTGAATGCCTGGATAGCCCGGCAAGTTATTTGCAAGATATTGACAATCAAGAACTGCGTAGACGTAGGTGTGCTGTTGACAGTAAACAAACCATTTAACCTATTAAGCACCCAACAAAAATTTTGTCTTTAACAGTCAACTTGTTAATTAAAAACCTTTTTTTTTTTTTTGCAAGATTAAAAACCTATTTTAATCCATTAATATTAGCATTAGTTATGATTTTAAATATTATGAATATTATGATATGTTAGGAATTGAACACCTTAAATGTTTTGTTGGATTTAATTTTTAAATAGAAAGTTATATTAACATATCGATCTAATGGGTTTAAAATAACTTATTGTGTCATATCGTGTCGTGTTGACATGAAATATGTTGACTAGACGTGTCTATCATATCATATCAACGCACTCATTTAAAATTCATGTTCTTATTTATATTTATAACTCTAAACCGTTAACTTCATCACGTTGTGTCTATGTTTAGTCTTATCATATTCGTGTTATTATCATGTCAATTCGTTTATATGGATTGTCAAGTATACTTTGGTGTGACATTCTATTTATTTTTTAGTACTATTGACTCAATTACAAAATTATATATGTTATATACTTTCTCGATCTGTTGTAGCTTAAAAAGTCAATACCGTACCAGCGAGTTCAATCATGTGACATTCTATCTATTACTTTTTCTTTTATTATAATATAAGACCGGATTTGTACCCATAATTTTGGATTGCCGTGACGGTGTTTTCCTGCATTATATTATTTTGTTATGTGTTTGGCATTTCTTGAGAATCTTGATTTGTCGTATATGAATATAGCGTAAACCTGTACGTCTTTAAAATTGTAGTAAGACAAGCTATTTCAGTGCATATTAATTCATCTTATAAAGATTGTTGTTAGGATGGACATTGGTTTAATTTCTTGTCAAATTAATCAAAACTAAATAAATTAAAGTTTCATATTAGTGAAATGATTCACTGAATTGAAATATACTCCGTATTTGATTGAATTAATATAGTTGATTGAAACAGGTTATCAATGAATAATTGTTTATTGTTGTAATTTGGCTTCTCAATTAGCTCAGTTCTCGCGTGGTGATTGCCCGGTAATTGCTTAGGATTATATATATGATAATGTAGTGTAGATAAGGCAAAGGAGAAGAAGAAGAACAAGAACACAAGATCACAAAAGCTCAAAAGCCACCTTTTATTCATCCATCAACATGTATATATATACAATAGTACAACTCTTCATTTCTCAACATAATGAGGGAGTTGGAAAGTGGCAAATGAAAAGTCTCAAAATAATGGCGATTAGTAATATATTTATAACACTCCCCCTTGGCCATTATTTAATCATATTCATGCCTCGTTAAAAACCTCGCTAGAAAAACCCTTTGGGAAAAAACCTAGATGAGGAAAAGAGTACACAAAATATGTTAAACCATTGTGTTGCACCGGTTGCCTCATTAAAAACCTTAGCCTAAGAAAACCCAGTGGGAGAAAAACTTAGCTAAGGGAAAAAGAGTACAACCATAAGCCTTTCGGGCATAATCTTCAAGATTTCTAAGGTCTTCAGGACTATCCATTCAAGTGCACCTATATTAGTTGCCTCATTAAAAACCTTAGTCTAAGAAAACCCAGTGGGAAAAACTTAGGTAAGGAAAAAAGAGTACAACCATATGCTTTCAGAGCATAATCTTCAGGATTTCAAAAGTCTTCTAGACTTTCCATTCTAGTGTAGCTAGAGGTTGTCGCTCCCCCTGAAGATAACAATCTTCTAAGCCTGCGCATCGCAATTTTATAAACATATTACTCAAAATTGGATGCAGGCAGAGACTTGGTGAACATATCTGCCAGATTGTTCACGGGGGCGAACTTTCTCAACAAGAATTTTACCAATCTTCTGGAGTTCATGTGGATAGTAAAACTTATGTGCAATATCTTTTGTAAGGTTCTCATCATTAACAAACCTATTACTTGCTTGGACAACACAATCTTTATTTGTCCACATATGGGACATTGGGGGGTAAAAATATAGCATAACCAGTTTGGGATTTGGCATTATGGGGATCAAAATAAAAGAGCCAGTACCCAAGTAGCCCGCCAAAACCATGTATTGGTTTCTCACATAAATATCATAATCTTTATACCTCGAAGATGCTAGAGGATATGTTAAACATCATTTCAATATTTCATTGTAGAGGGAGCACTAAACGTTGCTAGCAATTTCATCGCAAATTCAATATCAGGCCTGATGCGACTATGGAACTTCTAGTTCCATAATAGTGCTCCAATAACAACGATAATGGACTTCCAGTCCCAAAATATCCTTATTATCATCTTCGAGTCTAAATAGTCCCTTATCTACTACCTTGATCACTTTGCTTCTTATTTTTGAGCTCGAAACTCATACCACACCAGTTATAACCTCGACCTCAACCCCTTATAAAGTTGCTCGACTATACAACATTATGTGCTTCAGGCACCAGTGCAAAACCAACAATACATGCATTTTGATTCTTCATCAATAACTAGTTATGTTTCTTAGCTACAATGGGTGCTAATCAGCTTAGAATGCTTCATAATTTGTTGTCTTGTACTGCTGCTAGAGTACAAGGTTGCTCGCATGAAAAATATATATAATATTTTCAAATAAGCATTTTTCTGAAACTTCCTGTTTGCAGAGTTTTAATTGCGAGACTATTTTATGCAGAGCTAAATTATAGTCACTTACTGACTTATAATCTTAAAACTCGATATTAAAAGAGCTAGTCAAATTGTGCCTAAGGAAGGACAATTGATGACTATTGGTCGAAATGGTCCTTCAGGGACTTCCAATCAAATACTCATTTTTAAGGTCGCGGTTCAAGTGGTGACGTATGAAAATGAGAGCTTTTACCTTCTAGGTATCAGTGCTCTGTGACTTAGCAACAAAAGCTTGTCTCAATTCCTTAGATGCCAAATGTATTCAATATCTAGAGCCCAAGTTTAATAATTGCTTCTACCAAAAGAGAGTTTAATAAAACCACATTTGGCAATGGAGGACATGATCTACAAGATCATCATTTTCATGTAACTCTACGAAGCAATGCGTGACAACAATGGGAAAAACCACTATTTTGAATACATGTTCAAACAATGGATGAAGAAACACCATTTTACAAAAATATGCGTATATGTATCTTAGTATTCTGATGCAAATATAGCAATTCGATACAAACATAATAAGAATTGATTATGCATTCGATAGCCAAAGTCATAGAACATACATGGATACATATACATACAATTTGGTATATAACCACATGTATTTACCATTTTCAAGCATCATGGTTCATGTAGAGCTTAATTCATATCCATGATTCAGGAGGATAAATCAAGAGAATTTATATTTACAAACCCATGTATTTACCCCAAAACTTTAAACATAGCTTGATGAGGGGTTCATATACTCACAAGTAGTTAACAAACATGGAGTATTATCACACTAATTGTCAGAAACACACATATACAGATAATAAAATCAAAAAGGGAGAGTACTCATTTCGCAGACACAAGGATTGGGGGTTCCAATTCATATTGGAAGGCAATATGCACAAACAAAGTCATAGATTTCATAATAAAATGCACAAGACAAGATAGCAAGCATACCATTCATTGAAAATCACGATAGAGACTCGCGCTGATAACGTGTTGTAATTTGGCTTCTCAATTAGCTCAGTTCTCGCGTGGTAATTGCCCGGTAATTGCTTAGGATTATATATATGATAATGTAGTGTAGATAAGGCAAAGGAGAAGAAGAAGAACAAGAACACAAGATCACAAAAGCTCAAAAGCCACCTTTTATTCATCCATCAACATGTATATATATACAATAGTAAAACTCTTCATTTCTCAACATAATGAGGGAGTTGGAAAGTGGCAAATGAAAAGTCTCAAAATAATGGCCATTAGTAATATATTTATAACATTTATATATTTCAATGATGAAAAAAATTATTAGACACATTGCAACTTGTCTGACACCTACAAGTCTACTTACAAAACAAATTGAAGATAAGAAGAAAAACTCTTTTTGAACTAAAGTGTGCTTATACATTGATAAGGAAACCGTTTTTACCCTATGGTTCTCAAGTTGCTCAAGTAAAGTATTTGGCAGCATATTTAATTTATGTACTGAGTGTACATTATTTATGTATTGAATGTACATTATTTGATAGCATACAAAATAATATACCTTTAATACACAAATAATGAATCTTCGATACACAAATAAGGTACCTTTAGTATATTAAAAATGTATTCCGTATAATTTACCGTCCATGCATAGAATAATGATTGTATGTAGAGCTGTCGAAACGGACTGGCGGGGCGGGACTCGCCAAAGCCCGCCATATGGCGGGGGCGGGCTAAAAAGCCCGCCAAAATACGGGCCTAAGGAAGGTTGGCCTGCCCTAAGCCTGCGGGTCTTGGCGGGGGCCCGCCAAATTTTAAAATTTAAATAAAATTTAATATTAAAAAGGTAATATTAAGTGTATACTAAAATAATTTGGATAGTTTAAAGATATAGTAATGCATTTGTAATTTGTTAAACATAATAATAAATAATTAAATACATAATGTGTTAATTAATAAGTCAATAACGAATCATTTATACAATGTATTAATTTTTTCAACTTGATTATATATATATATATATATATATATATATATATATATATATATATATATATATATATATATATATATATATAAAAAAAAAAAAAAAATATATATATANATATATATATATGTATAACAAAAAATAAAAAATATATAAACTAATGTTAATTTATTTATTTTAATAACTTTTTTTTATTAATAATTTGGTGGGGCCCGCCCGCTAGCCAAACCCGCTCGCCAAAATTCGCAGGTTAGGCGGGGCGGGCTAAAAAGTCCGCCAAAATATGTGCTCAAAATATCGAAGCTCGCCCCGCCCTTTTCGCGGGGTGGGGCGGGCTAAGCCCGTTTTGACGGGTTCTAATTGTATGCATTATTTTTTAGCCCAGTGGTTGGCATTGGCATTGATGATGAGTATCTTGAACCCAAAATCAACATAGTCATTTTATCAATAGTTATACCATGGACCCGCCGGGTCTACCTTACAATGTGAACTCGTGTCTATTTACCTACTGAATGCTTACAATTACCTACTGAATGTTCACAATTTGAATGGTGAACATTTAGTATGTAAATTGTCAACATTAAGTATATAAATTGTAAACATTTAGTATGTAAATTGTGTATTTTGGACTCGGATCCACCTTGCAATATAAACTTGGATTCACAAAATAATTTACCTCATTTTATTGAGACTCGATATGAGGAAACATGTTTCTAAAATTTTTTATTAATTAAAAATTGTTACGATTTTTTTTTGGAAACTTTTAAATAATTAAGAATTCAAATCACATTGTTTGGTAGCGGGGAATAGAATTATTGAAAACTAGTATTTTCGCCCGTGCGTTGCACGGTATGGATTTGTTATAATATTTTAAGAATATTTGGATCGTATACAATTATATAAATTGTAACATCGAATATTATATAGCGCAATTAATGAAATTGGTTTGATTGGTTATGTTTTCTGATGTTTTTCTAGCTTGAATTAGAGCAAATAATTGTCCAATCATCCGTGCGATGACATCGAATATTATATAGCGCAATTTATTTTTTATTATATATTTAGATATTAAAAATAAAGATGAAATTATAAAAAATTCTAATATTGAACTTATACATTTATTTGATTATAAGATTAGTGCAAAAGTATTACACAATTAATTGAATAATATATGACTTGTTTCTTTACAATTATCATAAAATATCGATATGTAATATGACTTATGTAATTATATTATTATTAAAATAAATGTGAGAAAAATGAAAAATAATTTTATTATATTATGTAATATGACCAATGTTTAGCTGAATTACCATAATAATTATTAGACAATTATTATTAGTCAATTACACTAATATATGTGCAATTATACTTTTATACCTTAAGTATATTCATTTTCACCGTATCGCATTTAGTTTTTCTTCCTCCTCCATATTTGAATGAATTAATTGTAATTATTATAAAAAATATAACAACCCATGTTTAATTAATTTTTTAAAAGTTTAAATAACTTAAAGTTTTCAAAAGGAAAGTGTAATTAATTTTTTTTAAAAGTTTTTAAATAATTTTCAATCAATTTTCATTTAATTAGTAATATCCTTTTTACTTTTCCAATTTGTCTAATTTCCGTTTCCTTTTCTATTAGGATCTTTTTATATTTTCAATCAATTAGTAAAATTAGTTTTCTTTTCCATTTTCTATTGTTTCCTCAATAAATTTTCATTTTCTATTGTTTGGACAGAAGTGGTTGGACGGGAAAACACGAAATGGAAATTTTGTTAGGATTTTCCTTTTTATTAGTAACCTTATTATTATTAGTCTATTTCCTGGTAAGTTAATTTTTCCTTGTAAGTTAATTTTGTTTCCTTTTTCATTTTTCATTTTTACTGCTAACATTATTAATATTAATCATTGAATTATGAATCATTTTTTTATTTTCCTTTTCTATTGTTTGCTAAATATTTGTTTTAGTTGTTTGGGCTGAAGTGTTTGGGCGCGTACTTCAATTTTCAGGGGAAAATGATGCAAAAGTTCTCGTTTCACCATTTATAATTCCGGTAATTCCTCAAACTTCAATTCAATCGATGCATATGTTTATAATTTTTGTTTTATTGTTGGTTTGTTTTTGTTTTTCTTTGAATAGTAAAAACAATAACTTGAATGCTAAGCCATTTCTCCACCATTTCATCAAAGTCCGAGTAATTGATTCAATGCTAGATCATCACATATATACAAAAATAAATCACATAAAAAGGACTTAAAAACAAAAAAAGGACCCATCTTTAAACATATGCATACATGTTCCTGCACACGGAAGACGTGCTAATAAACATATGCATACATGTGAGAAACTTAGAAATTAGGAAGAAAACCGAGAGAGAATACAGACCAATGGAAATGTTAATGGTATAGACGATCAAGACCGGGAATGACAACAACCACCATTCTTGGAAAAACCTTAGAGAGAGGATCCAATTCTTGAATCTCTTGAGTAGTGCACAGGGGGAAGACAAACCCAAGTTTGATCCTATCATTTTATAGGCATGGCGTAGGGATCGTTTATTTATTTATTTATTTTTATTTTTATTTGCAGGCAATTAGTAATTCTCATTCCCTTTTTCAATTTTCATTTTCTAGTATTACTGATTAATTTCTGTTTTCTTTTTTCATTTTCAATCAATTAGGGATTTTTTTTTTTTTTTATAGTCAATTAGTGATTTTCGTTTCCTTTTTCATTTTCTATCAATTAGGTGCCAATTAAGGTACAAATATGCATAGGAGTTATTATTATTATTATTATTATTATTATTATTATTATTATTATTATTATATATAATATATAATATGATTGACATTCGTAATATATTAACATATATATAATATAATATGATTGACATTCGTAATATATTAGCATATATATAATATAATATGATTGACATTCGTAATTTTTCCATATCAGCCAGAATTCATAATTCGTGTATTTTTTTGATAGCATATATATAATATAATATGATTGAAAATATTTGTTACGATTTAATGAACAGATTAATTTATAATTAATAGATATTATTTTGTAATTTTCAATTCCAATAATATATCATATTCTTGATTTAATTTTCTACTAATAAATGATGACTTTATGGACGTGATCTTCGTGTATATATATATTTTTTTGAAGACAATTTTCGTGTATATATAAATATTACCAATTTTATTGCACGTACATTACAATGTATAAGTGACATCAATATGCTAGTATTTGTTACGATTTAATGAACAAATTAATTTAATAAAATAATATTATGTAAGCAAACAATTCGTGTTAGTAGGTTATTACCATTTGAAAATTGGTTGGAAATGATTTGAAAATAAAATATAATAAATATTTGATTTAATTTTACATGGGACTTGCCAATTACAATTATTAGATATTATTAGCATATATAATATAATAAATATGATTGACATTCATAATTTTTGTATCTCAGCCAGAATATGAGTACATTTAGATAAATATTACAAAAAATTTTAACAATCAAAACCACATTCTTATCTCATTAATATTATTCTATCATAATAATTACCATAATTACTAATAACCTATTATAACCAATTATAATTAATATTATTCTATCATTAATATTATTCTATAATAATAATAATAATAATAATAATAATAATAATAATAATAATAATTATTATTATTATTATTATTATTATTATAATTACCATATTACTAAAATACCCCTACATTTGTGCGGGAAAATTCTAGAGGAGGATAATGCTTTTATATATAGTATATATGAGAAGGAAAGAAGTGGTATAAATACTAAAATATCCTTCTGTAATAATAATAATAACAATAACAATAACAATAAAAAAAACAACAACAACAACAATAATAATAATAATAATAATAATAATAATAATAATAATGGGCCCATTTATCATTTCCTCCCTTTTTTCTTCTCACAACCACCGCGAATCGCCATTCATCCGGATACTCATGACTTGCAATTAAGCAAAATAGGGAGTTGTAATTCCGTGAAATTGTATGTCTTTTCAACCAAATATTGTAATTTGTCTTGCCCTTAGGAATGAAATTAGAATTACAGCAAACCAACAGCCTGTTATGTATTGTAATATACCATGAACTAATTTCAACCAAAAGAATGATATGCACGAGGTTATTGTTGTTTGACTGAAATGGACTCTTTGCATTGTACCGTCTAACTTTTGTGATAATTGACCACTTGATTAGGCTGCGCGCGCCGTATATATGACTCCATTAGAGGGAGTTTATGCATCTATGTGGTTTACTTGATTGAACAACATAATGCACAGCTCAATTGGTCACATCTTGTGCCCCTGTTCCAGTTACCATAACTTTTTGAGAAGAAAAAATATCTTCAAAAGTAAATAAATAATACATACCAATATACATAACAATATCAGTTGTAAAGACAGGCAACTATATTGTTATATACGTCGAAGCATGTAAAGATTCCAGTGCAGTTGGCATTTAAATATACACAAACAAGAAAAAAGATAATACACACCAATTAATGGATACATTAATTACAGAGGCGTTTTAGGATGATTGATGCAAAGCCTCATCAAATATAAGCATTTACAGAGTATTAATCAAGCAGAAGGATATGATGATTGCATGGCAATACCGCAAAGCCCTTCCTTAGCCTCAATGTCTTTCTGCATCCTAATATAACCCTTCTCACCCCAACTTGTTCCCCATGAGTTCTTCACCAGCCAATACTTAGTCCCATCCTCCGCTATCCCATACCCAACAGCCGTCACGCCGTGATCCAGCTGTGTTCCGCATTCTCCCGTGAAGACCCCGCTGGAGTAGAACTGGAAATCGGATCCCCCCGCGTCTATGGCCACGGATACCGGCTGATTGGCCACGGCCTTTTCCAAGGCGGACTCGCTGTTAGCGGGGACGTCTTCGTAGCCGCTGATCTTTGCTGCGCTGTTGGATGACTTGCTTTTCTTGCAGGAGCCGTCGGTTCCTTGGTATGGGTAGTTGGATTCTGTTGTGAGGCCTTTGTTGTTTATTATGAAGGTGAATGCATCGTCCATTAGGCCTCCTTCGCAGCCTTGGTCTGTGCCTTTTACGTCGCAATCAACTAGCTCTTGCTCTGACAGTGAAATCAGGTTGCCGGTTGAGAGCTTCGTAATTCCTTCCATGGCGGCAACAGCAGAAAATGCCCAACAACATCCTATGTAATTTTACAATTAATTAATTAGATTCTTTTAGTTCCCAGGCCAGTATGAAGATATATTAACAAATTAAATCAAAGTTGGATAGTTATACTTACCACATTGGCCTTGATCTTTAACGGGAGTAACGGCTCCCTTCGTCCTCCAATCTACGGTAGTTGGAACTGAACTCACATTTTCATACTTGAATGGCGTATTGGAAGAGCAGTCGTGAGGCAATTTGTATCCATTCCGAGATGCTCGGAATTCCTGGTTAGTCAAATCGGCAAATGCATTGATGCCTAGCTTATAAGGCTTGGTTCCAGCCTTGTTAAAAGACTCAATGTATTCAACATTCTCTTTGAAAATGTTAAACCGTTTTGTTTTCTCCACTTTATTTTCGTAAACGCGTCCATACTGAGCCATCCACTGTTCGTGCCTCACCACCATCAATGAATCAGACAATGTTCGAGACATGGCTAAATATGCCGACGTCGCAAACACTAGTGCAAGAGCAACGAGGAGCTTCAAGCTGCTATTGGAATAAGCCATAGTAATTGACAACCTGAAACCTTAATTAAAAATGGTTGTAAAATGTTTACAACTGTAATGTGTTGTGAGTGAATGCTTTCGGTTAAAGATGCATGGCTATTTATAGGGCTGATACGTACGGTTTGGAATTTCATTGTCACAGAATATAATGTTATGACGGAAGTAGATTCAATGGAAAAGCCGGCAAGTTACAAATGATAGCAACAATCAAGTTTTCAATTCCGTAGACGCTGCTTTAATAATGTTGTGCGTTAGCCGTTAATTAACGGGCAATCAATAATTAATGTTAGGCCTTCCTCAATAGTTAAATTTGGGTGTGGTTTTTGAGAAGTTTTTTTTTTTTTTTTTTTTTTTTTTTGAGAAGTTTTTGTGAGTGTGAATAAGAA